>NC_138188.1:143768004-144011102 GCF_964194105.1 Spermophilus citellus | reverse complement strand
TTAAGAACAAAAACTATTTTTAAATTTAAGTCTATCACTCACAGCTAAAATTTTCATGTTTCTTGCCTATGATTTCACCATGATCTGCTTCTTTGGTTTCAAATATAATAATGCATTTGGTGTTCAGTAATATTTATATTCAAAAATATATTCTACTGTATAATTTCAAAGTCAAGTAAGGCAATCTGCCAAACTTCCAATAGTAGTGTTAAATAAATATTATTTAGTTGGAAGAAAAATTTAATTATGTATCATTTTAAAAGAAAATAGTTTAAGTAAAAATAGCTTTCTTACTTTTTTTCTTATTATGAATTCTTATGAAAATTCCTACAGCAAAGGATGGCAAACATTATCTATTTATAAATTTATTGTGAAGATTAGAGTATTAGTTCTAAGGATTAAATAGAGTAGATAAAATTTTAACAAAGGAATAAAAGATCTTTCAAAAATCTCTTCTGTTTTTGTGGAATCAGAAATTCAACATTTAATAATGTCTAAAACTTAACCAATACAGAGTATAAATATTGCTTAAGAAGTTCCACTGAAGCCATAATTTCATTGCATGGTTCAAAGACTACTTTTTGCACTGATGCTCTTTACTAAGTAATACAACTGTACAGCAAATTGAATTTACCTAAAATAAAAATTTCTTAAAAACAAGACTCAAATTAATGGAAGAGTAGTGAAGCATCAACTGTTCCATAAAATATATGCTTTCATGATGGTGCTAAAAAATATAAAATATTCTAATCTAGGACAGAAATCACTTAAAATAAGATGGTCTCTAAAATAATAAAACTTTAGCAGAATTTAGGGGATCTAACTTCTAATTCATAAGGAAATAAAAATTTGGCCTAAGAGTTGAAATGTGAAAAAGAGAAAATGGTACTCACGTTCATTTACGCCATCAAGTATTGTGAAAATGCCAAAAGCTTTACATCAAGTCTTACCTATTGCCATAGCTAATTGCAGAAAAACAGTTGTTAGGTAGAACTTTTTCCTCAGATAATGTAATGATATAAAAATCTTAAATATTCAAAACCATAGCACTATGTGAACTGATCTCTCTAACTCCCAGCAAGATGAAAAAATACTAGTAATTCGGATACCTGACTAATGAAAGCAACAGGGAATTAGGTAGTCATGCCCATTGCAGCTGTATTCTTTCTGTTCATTCTCTTGAAAATACCAAGGATGTACTTCCAGAAATAGGATTAAATATTAATCAGCAATTAATGTTCTAGAAAGTAGAGAAAGCAGGGATAGAAACATAAATAATGAGCAGCATTCTAAGGTCAACAGAAGTGGCCTTAAGGAAAAAAAGAATAGGAAAGAAAGAAAACATTGAAAATAGATTAACATAATAGAGGCATTGAGCTAAAAGAAAATCTCAAGTTTTCTATTCTAAATCTCCAATTCTGCCAAAGTGCCTAGTTTTAATATTCTGTTGCTCTCAGTGATATTTTATAATTGGAAAAGCTTGACACTAAAATTTTATTTTGTAAAATGTGTGTGTGTGTGTGTGTGTATACACACATACACATGGTGATCACCAAGAATATTAATCAAACATGAGTACTTATTTTTAAGAGAGAGAGAGAGAGAGAGAGAGAGAGAGAGAGAGAGAGAGAGAATTTTAATATTTATTTTTTAGTTTTCAGCAGGCACAATATCTTTGTTTGTATGTGGTTCTAAGGATTGAACCCGGGGCCACAGGCATGCCAGGTGAGCGTGCTACTGCTTGATCCACATCCCCAGCCCAAGTACTTTTAATCTATCGATTAATATATTATGTTCCTTGATATGCTAAGGACAAAAACAGTCCTGAATTAAGACCTTTGTAAATATTATGGTGCCACCAGTTTTAATTCAAAGCTCCCAAGCTTAATAAATTTTATTTTGGAAATGCCTTTAACAGTAGGAAGCAATTATCTTTGAGGAGTTGTCAGTAATAATTAGTTTACAAGAAAATTGTACTCATACTTTAACAGTTATAAAGAAATTATTAAGGTCCATTAAAAAGGTTGAAACTATTAACAAATACACAGTTATATTAAGGATTATTTTGAGTGTAGTTTTCTCACTGATCAAAATAAATCTTTTCACATATTACGTAAAAAAAAAAAAAACTTCCACAAACTATCATAGTTTAAAAAGGACCAGGGTTAAAGTCATAAGTTGTAACTTTCACTATTTATCTTATTGGATTTAATAGCTGCTTAAGTTACATTAAGTTTATAAAGCGAAACCTTCATTTTTTGAATCTTATATGTCTACTAATTTAATTGAGGTATTATCTCCTGTGAAACCAAACCTACAAAGTTGCCTAAGAATTTATCTAGATGCTTATGAAGTAAAAGACCTCACATAAAAGAACTGAGTATAATTTATCTATCTATCTGTCTGTCTGTCTGTCTGTCTGTCTGTCTATCTATCTATCTATCTATTTTTGGTACCAGGGATTGAATTTAGGGGCACTCAACCACTGAGCCACATCCCCAGCCCTATTTTTTGTATTTTATTTAGACATAGGGTCTCGTTGAGTTGCTTAGTGCTTCTCTGTTGCTGAGGCTTGCTTTGAATTTGTGATACTCCTATCTTAGCCTCCTGAGCTGCTGGGATTACAGGCGGGCACCACCATGCCCAACTACTGAGTATAATTTATTTTACTCATACTCACAAATAGATATTTGCACATCATTATATAATAAGAATCAATTTGTTCTTTGTTACAGTCCAACTCTTTTAAAAGTAGGTAGTCCTTTTTGTGTTTTATTTGCACCAATTTGATTAAATATGATATTGTACACCACTGACTGCACAAATCATGTTATAAGTCCTTTTCATATTTGTAAGTAAACAGATAATTACAGAATAAGATGCACTTCCAAATCTCCAGTAAAAGTAGTAATGCATCTTTATTTATTAACTTAATTTTTTTATTGATGTGGTACCATCAATACTGTGGTGTTGATGTAATTTCTGTGGTAACAGAAAATTGAAGTAAGATTAGCACACATATGCATGATTAGACTTACTGAGCTAAGAAGCATAGAGGCTACACCAACTTTTTCCAGCAGTTAAAACCCAGGAGAAAATTTGCCCCAAATCCTGCCACTGAGGTTTGCTTGATTATTTCCCATTATATTTATCATCTGTTCTCACAGAACCATCTTTTGTTTCTTCATTTTATTAAATAATAGTAGTAATAGTAGTAGTAGTAGTAGTAGTAGTAGTAGTAATACAGTTAATAAGATTTATATTCATTTTTTTTCCTTTCCTGTCATGTCATTGGTCTATCATATGCACTTAATGAATTAATGAAGTCTTAAATGAAGTTCAACATATAACCCCATACTTGACACATGAAATGACAATGAAATGATTATGGACAATTTTACTTGTTTTTACTTTCTCTTGGCCTTTTTCCAGTGTTTGTCATTATATCTCTTTACTGAAATTTTACCTTCTACGAGTCAGTGATCATCATAGCAAATAAATAAATAATAAAGAAATTATTGTTCACTTCTGGGAAACCATGAAAATATTCTTTCTCTCTCTTTTGTACTTACCACAGTCATAATGTAATTTCTACTAAATGATAAAGTTTGAAGGGCAAAAATCGTGTCATTTGTGTTTTAGTTTTCTGTAAGAACGAACTCAATGGTACCACATCATCCTAATGACTTGGGGAATAGATTGCTCGCATTCATGGCATTTTCACTTGATAATTTTACATATTGTTATAGTTTGGATTGTAAATGTTTCCCAAAGTCCATGTGTCAGAGGCTTGGTGACTAGCTTGTGGCACTACTGTCAGTTGGTGAAACACTTAAGAGGTGGGGTATACGGGAAGGAAGTTACCATATTGGGACGAGCACTTGAAGGGAATATTGGAACACTGGCCTCTTGTTTCCTCTCTTCTCCATCCAGCCACCATTAGGTAAGTAGCTTTGCTCCACCAGAGTTCCCACCATAATGTTCTGGCTCACCATAGGCACAAAGCAAGTGACCATGGACTGAAACTTCCAAAATGGTGAACTGAAAAAAACACTTTCCTCCCTTTAACTTGATTTTATCTGATATTTTGGCACAGTAACAAAAAGGAGACGAACACAGATAATTTAAGAGATTAAAGATTAATGAACTTAATAGAAGGAATAGAATTTTTTTTAAAAGACTATATCTATTGATGTATGTATGAGTTTTAAAAATTAGCAAAGTTAACTTACAAATAAAATATAATAGTTTTGATATTATCCAGAAAATAAGTATATAAAGCTAATGATTGAATTTTTTTTACAAATTTCTTGAAATGTTTGAAAATCAATTATTTATTTCTTGTCTAAAATGTATAATTTAGAAATAATTAAGCTCATATAAAAATTAAATTTGTAAAAGAGCAAAAAATAAAATCTTTTATATCTTTATTACAAAAGCATGTCAAAATTCATGTTAAATTTTTCATATGTGTGTGTGTATGTGTGTTTATTGTTTTGACCTGTATACCTACCACAAATTTAAAGGTAAATGTATTTGAATAATTAAATTTGATGCCCTGTTTTGACTTCTCCCAGATAGGCAGAAGTTACTAGGAAATACTTTTCCTACAATGTTTCGATTTTAAAGTTGGAAAATGTTACAGAGGCATTATGCCACATAAACGTAGGCACTATAAAAGTAAAAGTGGAATTATATTATCCTCCCTTACAATCTGCTTATTAAAAATATCTATTTGAATTGGAAAAGCATGCATGAGCAATTTATTCATCATTCATTTAAATTCTCAGCAAAGTAACAGCAACAATAACCTTTTGGTCAGGCATTTCCTATAAGGTAATGACCATGTGGATCAAGGGTCTTCCACTCTGCTTAAAAGTTCCTGCTTGTCCAGACACTCATTAACTCTTAGGGGAGCTTGGGTCAAGAGATCATTGATGCTGAGAAGAAAAGTGCATATATGATTCACAAGCTAATGTGCAAATGAAATTTGTCATCACTAAATAAATTTATTATAACATGGAAAATCAGCATCTTGTTTTTAACAGTATTTGAAGAAAAGAAAGTAGGAAGTGAAATAAATCAACTTTAGCAATCCCTGGTGGGAAAAAAGTTTATTAAAACTCTTAAGTTTCTATCATATCCATACTTCCATTTAAAAGATAATTTAGTGCCTATAACATTATATTTTCTTACACGTAGTCTCCCTGAACCTATCTGGAAACTAAGTTAGATACTTCTATTATATTCTCCAAAAGTCCCCTATATTTTCTCTAAAACTGCACTTATTTGCTCATTTTTTTTATTGCTTGTCATTCCTCATAAACTAAAAGTTTCATAAGTATTTTAGTACTATCTTACTTCTAATTATGAAAAATTCAGGGAAAAGTATTTGTATAACACATTGTAAATTGTTGATAAATAGATATAATACTTTAAAAAAGTCCAACATAAATTTTATTCAAACAATACTCAATATTAATGAGTTTTCTTGAGGTGAATATCATCGAAAACTCTGTAAGTATTTTAAATACACTTTTAAATTTGTTTTTAACAACTGAAGGTGTACAAAAATTAATCATTCATAGATATAGAATGATCCATGCATGCTCTTAAATCCAGAATATATTTACTTACAAATAGACTTTACACAACAAATATAAAAAAGAGATTATTTTAGAAGTATGTTGAAAATGTTTCTTAGATTTAGTTATACTATTTTATACTAATCACAAACAAAATAAAAGCTAAAGTTGTTATTTTGGGTTGAAATTTGTCAATATCAAAGTGAAAGTATATTATGAACCAAATTACTATTTTCATGGAGAGAGAAAAATACATTGAGTTTCAGCATTCATTTTAGAGTTTGGTGATGTATAAATTCTTTTGGTTTTACATGTTATTTTTACCTAAAGCTAGGGATGTGAAAATTTAATTTGTATCAATATTCATTGGAGCTAACAATAAAACTGTCTAAATAGCAATAATTTATATGATCATTTTTATCTAAATGACATGAATGTTGCTTTAACCTGTATGAATTGATCATTTCTGGAATTAATTTGACTAAAATTTCTATATATAGAGAAAATGAGATGCTTTAATTGAAATCCCTTTTTATTAATTCTAAGGAATTTAGAAAATTATGTTTTGACAGTTAAAATAAAAAATTGAAACCATATGGAATGTAAATTAGAACTACAGTTTAATGAGACTGAGAAGGAATGTAAAATTGGACCCTGTTGTCAATCACAGGTATGGCAGAACACCTTTTAGCATTAGAGAGATATTTTCACAGCTTTTATTTGGACTGTGCAGAATGAAACCTGGAGATTACCCAAATGGTAATGGAGAGAGATTTAAAATTAAACCAAAGAAAGAGACAAATACTTTCCAGATTTTACCCCTCTTCTTCCATCAAGAGTGCAGAGAAAGTAAAACTCAATCTAGAAAAAAGTCACAGACAAAACTCATCACTGCCTCACAAATATACCAAGACCAAAAATAAGGAAACAGGCTAGTATTTTAGGACTAGTACCTAAGTAAGTTTTTCTACCTAAATTTCCTTTTTGGTAGAATTTTAGCAATGTTCAGCAAAATCCAAGAAATCCCAAGGGTATGGAAGTTTCAGGCCTCCAAGAGCTAAAATGTGGAAACCATTTCTTCTTCAATGATGTCAGAATACTTCCAGATTATTTTAAGTCTAGGTCAAATATTCCATAAGGGTGAATTGATCCTAGGGTTACTTTCAATTTTACCTGAGATCTTTATGTAAAATTGAAACAATTTTACTATTCTACTATGGAACAATTATTAAAATTAACTCTTTCTTAATAAAGATTTAACTTCACTAATAATCATGGAAGTAATATAGGTTTTCATATAATGGAAAAATTAGTCCTTTTAATGGATATGATTTTCACTGTAGAAAGTTTAATTTTCCTAAGATCACTGATTATATCTTTAAACCATCTAAATCCCATTTACCAGAAGAGACAAAGTCTCCTCCTGATACCAAAAACATGACTGCCATCAAGTGGCAATTCAAATAATATTCAAACCTCGCTGCACAATTGCAGGTAACAATTATCAACAGATTTCTCTAAAAAGTTCAGAGATTTCACAATTAGGATGGTTAATATTAACTGACATTTAATAAATGTAATACATTTATTTTTCATATGATAAATCACATTTTATTTTCCAATGATAATTAAAGTGTGTATAGATATTATAACATATTTTCTATCACTTACTGATTATAATTTGAGTATAAAAATAACCCAATATGTATGAATGGTTTACATTTAAGTCATATTTAAGAGTATGACTTAAGAATATTAAGTCATATCAAGAATATTACTTGGATGACAGAAATCTAGAATGCTTGATCTTCTGAAAACAGCTTATAATTATCTCTATAAATCAAGTATCATCATAAAGACTACATCTGTTGCCAGATAAGTGGGGAGAAAAGACCAAAAAAAAATCTTTAAAATAATGCATATGAGGAGAGTGAGGTAGATATTCAAGGAGGTATTGCCAATTAAGAAGCTAAAACACAAATCACTGAAGGAAACAGATTCCACTACAAAGAGAACCTATTTTTTTAAAAAAATGGACAAAGTGGTTTTTTTTTTTCATATAAAGTTTGCTACACAGAGACACCAATTATTTGAAAATAGAACCCCTCAATAGATGAGGAAATGACATATTAAGGTAAAATGTTTTTCATTGGAAAGAGTAAACTACTTAGCATCCATAACAACATTTAACTATTATTGTCCCTCACATTAGATAAAATAATTCTGCACAATATTTGATTCATTTGATTCATTTCTTCAAATTTCATATAAAAGTTCATGTCTTAAATGCACTTTTCTAAATTTTTGCTCCCTCAGTAATTTGTAACAATGATTAAACTATGCAAACTATCTCTGTAACATAGTGAAATACATGGTGTCATTAACTAGCAAGAGTCCATAATAATATGCATTAATGCTATAGTATAAAATTATAGTTAAAATAAGCCAAGTCTTCTGGCACCTAGATTTAATTTTATAGTTGTTTACTTTCTCCCAAAGTGCATATCTCATACTGTTTTCCCAGGAAGTATATGGTAATGATACATATATTCCTGTAAGTTTTTTGTCAGAACTTTACCTATTAAATTATAAAAGGGAGACCTGCCATATAAATTCCACAGTACTTCAATTTATTAGGTAATATTTTGGATGTCCCATGCACATTTCTGTTTTATGAAAAGTTCTGTTAAATTTACTGCCCTCTCTCCTACTAAATCAGTTCTATGGCTTCCAAAGTTAGGCAATCAGGTATTTTTGGCATTGTGCTTTAAAATTGTTCATAGTACAAATCAATATACCACTTCTAGGTTTTTAGTAATGATTAATCCCCAATTGCTGACCTTGTCATCATACTTAATTGCAAGGCAATTTTGTAAAGATACCAAAATTCTAGCACCCAGCACACATTGAAGTAATATCTTCATATATTTCATAAATGTACTAATTATTATTGCACATCTGCCATATCTCTTTCTGCTTGAAATATTCCACTCACCTAGAACTGAGAGGAGAATGTAGAAAAGTATATTGTGTGTCTAGGCTTTGGACTTCAAGGGAATTTTCAGAAGTGCCTTTACTGAACCATCTAAGTATATTTATTTTATGAACATTTCGGGTGCTCAAATTACAAACTCCCATACAAAACTTGCATGAAAGTTCTTAGTTTGCAATTTCCTGGTTGCAACATCACCTGGGAACATATTTGAGAACAACATGATTCAATTTTGACAAAATTGTTAAAAATAGATATGGCTAAGCAACCTATTGACAGCAAAACAATTTGTAAAGATGAATAGGATACATGGTGTTTTTCATCATAATGAGATGAGAGCAACAAAGAGATGGAATAGAGGAGAAAGAAGAAATATCACAGTATTATATTTATAAATTTTTGCGGGGGGAGGGGTACTGGGATTGAACTCAGGGGCACTTAACCACTGAACCACACCCCCAGCTCTTTCTTGTATTTTATTAAGAGACATGGTCTTACTGAGTTGCTTAAGACCTTGCTAAATTGCTGAGGCTGGATTTGAACTTGAAATCCTCCTGTCTCAGGCTCCAGAGCTGTTGGGATTACAGGTTTGTGCCATCACGCCCGGTTATATTTGTACTTTTAAGATCAAAGATTGGAAGAGCATGTTTGAATATCTTGAGGCCTTGGGCTTGGATTTCATGGTCTAGAAAATTGTATAATAGAAGCAAAATAAAGGGTTTGGGAATATACATCAGATTTGCTAAGTCTTATTTTTTTACTAAGAACATTAAAATCAAGCACATCTAAAATTACATTCTATTAGTACAATTATAAAGAAAAAAAGTAAGAGACAATCATTTTTAAAATGTGATAAGTTTATGGAATGAAGAATAAAAGTATTTCTATAAATGTATGAATTAATTATTGCTTAATTAAAAAGCAATACCTTTTATTTCCCTTTTAAGTATAAAGCATTTCTGAATGATGAAAGAACTCAGTTATCCAAATTTAGCACATCATAGATGTGAGGCTTTAAACAATTTACTTACAATTTCTACACCTCAGATTATTCATTATTAAAATGGAGATAATCATAATTACCTCATACATGTGTATTTCTCAATAAACCAGTATACTTAAAGGTTTAGAACAGTTCCAGAGCATATAAAATATTTTTAGTAACATTATATAAATGTTAATATTACATAAATGTTAATATTACATAAATGTTAATATTATCTCTAAAAACCTTGATTAAGTAATAATTCAGCTGGGCTTAAAACTTGGGCTTGTAAACATATCTCATATGGCTCCTTTAATTTTTGGAAAATGAAAATCACTGTGTACATATCCCCAACCCAAGAACAATAACTGATACAAAAGTGCATCTTTCATTATTCTTGAACTAGGTATGGAACAAATACATATACAGCATGGAAGAAAAAACAAGAGGGAATTCATTCAGAATGAATGAGATAATGAGATAAAGTGAATATCCCTGAAGACAAACAGAATTCAAAAAAAAAAAAGAGACCACTTTCTGCCTATGTAAACATAAGCAAATTACTTGACAGCCTTAATTCTGTGTTTTCTCATGTGTGAGAGCTGTACCATACAGCTTTGTGAGGATTCAGTAAATACATGTATACATGGTACTTAGAAATGTTCACAGCATGGAGAAAACAACAAAAATATTTATTAATAATATATTGCTTAATACATTGGCAAATATATTAACTTATTTTTAAAATGACATCTTCTTAACTTTCATGTTTCATTGTTTTTTACCAAGAGAATTTCAAATAAAATTTTGACATGTACAAAGTCAACTACCTATACTGGACATGTGTCTGTAACTTCATAATTATTAACTTCTATAGGAAATAAGCTTAAGTAAGATATAGGTTCTTGCTTATTTGTTTTGTTATGTTTGTTTTTTTGGTACTTAGGGTTTGATATTGAACTCGACCACTGAGCCACATCCCCAGCCCTATTTTGTATTTTATTTAGAGACAGGGACTCACTGACTTATTAAGCACTTCACTGTTGCTGAGGCTGGCTTTGAACTCCTGATCCTCCTGTCTCAGCCTCCCAAGCCACTGGGATTACAGGTATTCGCCACCATGCCTGCCTCCAAGATTTAGATTGTTAAGATATTAAAAATATAAGCATTTCAGAATGCAATAAAGTACTTCATTAGTTTTTAAAATTTTAATAAATTAAATTCTGCTCAAATACCATATTAATGCCTCTAAGGAATTTCAATGTATATTTTGTGCTGCAAAGGGCAGGAAATGTATTTAAAGAAGCAAATGACTATTACTATTAATACAAGCCACTTTAAAAGAACACAAATATGCAATCACAAAAACATTGTGAAATACAAAAAAGTATAATTTAAATCACATTTACCATTCACACAAAATAATTTTAAGCATAACATTTGATGAATATCTGTTAGTTAGTTTAAAATGGCATAAGAAACTGAAAAATATTTGAGGTAATGGATATGCCAATTAACTTTAAGTGAACATTACAATTACACACATGTATCAAATGTCATACTACAGCCCATAAATACATCCAATTATTATGCATCAACTTAAAAATTAAAAAATAATGAAATTCAAAAATAAAGAAAAGTATAGAATAAAATATAGCAAAAAATTATGACCCAGAATTAAGATAAAATATCTGCTAGTTTTTCTCTCATTTGTTTCTTAAAAAAACAAACAGAAGCTACTAATGTAACATGGAGGTAGTGGGATGTGCTAGTGAACAGCAGCTGTTATGCCAATTGAGATGCAAAAGCTCCCTCAGATGGACCAGAACCAAGCAGTGAAGAGGAATGGGACTGAGGACTCTAAGCAGCATCCCAGATGACCAGCAGCAGCTGATAGAGGGCACTGACAAGTTAGAACCAAAAGAGACAACACCATCTGACAGGAACAACAGTTGGGTAATGAGAGGGTGCCCTACCTGGATTCTGCCCCATGTACCAAAGGCCTTCCTGCCTCAGGAAACCCCAGCAGCCCAAGATGGAGTGTGAGGATGGTGAGAAGACCCCCCAGCCAAAGCATGCTTATAGGTCTAGCCCTGAGAACCAGTCACAGGAAATTGTCTCACTTCCAGAGGCTGATGCTGCAACTACTGACCCCAAACAAGCCACAGCCCTGGAGAATGTCATTTGATCAACTGTGGTCTGAGCTCCTACCACCACCATGGAGGAGAGATTCCAACTCAAAGGTCACCTACAGCACCATATGGAAACTAATAGCTTTTGCAAATGATCTGTATCTGACAATGCACTCCATCCTTTTCAATAAATCATGATGTTGAAACACCTCTTTTTTTCCCTATTTCTTGAGACTCAGGAGGGCAAAAGCAACAGTCTTTATTTTCTATCTCTCTGCCCTACTAGGGTTGAAAGAAAATATCAATCTTTATTGTTCAGTCTATGATCACAAATCAATCTGGTTGTTTTTCTTCCCTAACCCAGTCTCTCTCTCTCTCTCTCTCTCTCTCTCTCTCTCTCTCTCTCTCTCTCTCTCTGTATTTCTCCTCAATTCTCCATCTCTGAGGTCATTTAATGAACTGTTATGTGGCACCTGAACCTCACATGGAAACAAAATATGCAAAAAATTTTTAAAGGGAGCAAAAATAAACAAATAGGATTACATACAAATCTTCTATACAGCAAAGGAAATAGAGTAAAGAGATAACCTACACAAAGGAGAAAATATTTAAATATTTGTATACTAAACATCTGACAAGAAGTTAATTTACAGAATATATAAGAAACTCAATAGCAAATCAAACAACCAAATTAATAATAGCAACAAGAACATAAACCAAATAACTTGATTTAAAAAATGACCAATAGATCTAAATAGACAGTTATCCAAGAACACATAAAAATGACCAACATGAAAAAATGCTCAACAATCAGGAAACTACACATCAAAATTATAAATAGATATCACCCCATCTTGTTAAGTATCACTGTTATAAAAAAATATAAAGATAGCAAGTGTTTGTGAGAATGAACCAACTGTGAACTCTGTTGGTAGAAATGTAAATTATTATAGACATTAGGGAAATTATGGGAAAAAAGCCTAGAGGATCTGTACAAAAATTTTTAAAAATGTTCCATATGATCAGCTCTTCTAATTCTGAAGATACATATGCACATATAAAGGAAATGAAATAAGAATGTAGAAAAGCTATATTTATTACCATGTATGTTTCATCAGTATTCCCAATAATCAAACAGAAGGAAATCAACTAACAGTCAATCAGTTGAAGAACGGGCAAAGAAAGTGGAATACATTATACATCATAGAATATTATCTAACCATAAAAAAGAATCAATCCTTTCACTTGTAGTACTGTGGATGGAACTGGAAGTCATGATGTTCAGTGATATAACAGGCATAGAAGAGAAGGTACTACATGATATTCTCATAAATGGAATCTAAAAAATAATGATCTCATAGAAGTTGAGAGGCCAGGGAATGTAGAAAGGATGTAGGTATGGGGAGAAGTTGATCAATGAGTACTAAATTACAGTTATACAGCAGTAAGAAGTTCTGGCGCACTATTGTAGATCACAGTTAGGTACTGAGTTTTTCTAAAATGCAAACAAAATAATTTTGAATGTTTTCATCATTAATAAAATGATAAGTATAGGAGGAGATACATATATTAATTTCAATTTTAGCAAATAAGCAAACAAACAAGTAAAATATTAAGAAAGAGTCTTTCCTCCTAGGAGTAAAAACAGTGTTGATAGTCTCTAGGAAAGTTTTGTATTTTGGCTACATCTTATGCGTCTATACACACACATAAGATATTATTTTGTGTGTTTTATAATTTTGCATAAATTTTATGCTATATAAAATAGGCTTTTGAAATATTCAATATCTTATTATGTCATTCAACATTAGAATTTCAAATCTGTATTCATGATTTTAAAGATGTACTTCCCTTATTTAGGTATACTTAAAATTGTAATTTTCTAAGTTCAAAAATTTGTTATAAATTTTTACTTCCTTTAAGAAGGCAGCATTTTAATTTTTTCAGTATAGGAGTCTTATTAAGGAAGTTGGGGTCTAATCTCACATGATGAAGATTAGGGCCTACTTTCTCTTCTATTAGATGCAAAGTCTCTGGTTTAATTCCTACGTCCTTGATCCACTTTGAGTTGAGTTTTGTGCATGGTTAGAGATAAGGCTTTAATTTTATTTTGTGCATGTGGGTTTCCAGTTTTCCGAGCACCATTTGTTGAAGAGGCTATCCTTTCTCCAATGCATGTTCTTGGCATCTTTGTCTAATATAAGATAATTGTAATTTTGTGCACTAGTCTCTGTGTCCTCTCTATGTACCATTGGTCTACCAGTCTGTTGTGGTGCCAGTACCATGCTGTTTTTGTTACTATTGCTCTGTAGTATAGTTTAAGGTCTTGTATAGTGATGGCACTTGCTTCACTCTTCCTGCTAAGAATTGCTTTAGCTATTCTGGGTCTCTTATTTTTCCAGATGAATTTCATGATTGCTTTTTCTATTTCTAAGAGAAATGCCATTGGGATTCTGATCAGAATTGCATTAAATCTGTATAGTGCTTTTGGTAGTATGGTCATTTTGATAATATTAATTCTGCCTATCCAAGAGAGCAAGGTAGATCTTTCCACCATCTAAGGTCTTCTTTGATTTCTTTCTTTAGGGTTCTATAGCAACTCCTATAGTGCAAGAATTAAAACCAAGATTCAATAAATGGGATGGACTCAAACTAAAAAGTTTCTTCTCACCAAAAGAAACAATCTGTGAGATAAACAGAGAGCCTACATCCTGGGAGCAAATTTTTACCCCTCACACATCAGATAAAGCACTAATCTCTAGGGTATATGAAGAACTCAAAAAGCTAAGCAACAAAAAGCCCCAAATAAATCAATCAACAAATGGGCCAAGGACCTGAACAGACTCTACCCAGAAGAGGATATACAATTAATTAACAAATATATGAAAAATTGTTCATCATCTCTACAATTAGAGAAGTGCAAATCAAAACTATGCTAAGATATCATGTCACTCCCATCAGAATGGCAGCTATTATTATTACAAATAACAATAATTACTGGCGAGGATGTGGGGAAAAGGTACACTCATATATTACTGGTGGGACTGCAGATTGGGGCAGCCAATATGGAAAGCAATATGGAGATTGCTTGGAAATTGGGAATGGAACCACCATTTGACCCAGCTATCCCTGTCCTCATTCTATATCCAAAGGATTTAAAAATAACTACAGGGACACAGCCACATCAATGTTTTTAGCAGCACAATTCACAATAGCTAAACTGTGGAACCAACCTAGATGTCCTTCAGTGGATGGATGGTTTAAAAATATGTGGCATATATACACACGGGATATTACTCAGCAACAAAAGAGAATAAAATAATGGCATTTGCAGGTAAATGGATAGAGTTAGAGAAGATAATGCTAAGTGAAGTTAGCAAATCCCAAAAGAACAAATGTTAAATGTTTTCTCTAATATAAGGTGACTGACTCATAGTAGGGTATGGAGGGCAAGCATGGGAGGAACAGACATTCATTTATTCCTCCCATGTTTCCTCTCCCTACCCCACTATTAGTCAACCTCCTTATATCATAGAAAACATTTGGCATTTTTTTTTGGGGGGGGGATTGTCTAACTTCACTTAGCATTATCTTCTCCAATACCATCCATTTACCTGCAAATGCCATGATTTAATTCTATTTTATTGCTGAGTAAAATTTCATTGTGTATATATGCCACATTTTTTTTTTTTATCCATTCATCCACTGAAGGACATCTAGGTTGGCTCCACAGTTTAGCTATTGTGAATTGTGCTGCTATAAACATTGATGTGGCTGTGTCCCTGTAGTATGCTGTTTTTTAAGTCCTTTGGGTATAGTCCAAGGAGAGGGATAGCTGGGTCAAATGGTGCTTCCATTCCCAGATTTCTAAGGAATCTCCATACAAAAGATAGCATCTTAAACAAATGGTGCTGGAAAAACTGGAAATTCATATCCAACAAAATGAAATTAAGCTCCATCTCTCACCATGCACAAAATTTAACTCAAAATGGATCAAGGACCTAGGAATTAAACCAGAAACTCTGTGTCAGAAGAGAAAGTAGGCTCTAATCTTCAGCATATGGGTTTAGGCCCCAACTCCTATAGCACAAGAATTAAAACCAAGAATGAATAAAAGGGATGGAATAAAATTAAAAAGTTTCTTCTCAGCAAAAAAAAAAAAAAAAAAAAAAACAATCTGTGAAGTGAACAGAGAGGCTACATCCTGGGAGCAAATTTTTACCCCTCACAAATCAGATAGAGCACTAATCTCTAGGGTATATAAAGAACTCAAAAAGCTAAGCAACAACAACAATAAAAAAAGCAAACAACCCAATCAACAAATGGGCCAAGGACCTAAACAGACACTTCTCAGAAGAGGATATACAATCAATAAACAAATATATAAAAAATGCTCATCATATCTAGCAATTAGAGAAGAGCAAATCAAAACTACACTAAGATATCATCTCACTGGAGTCAGAATGGCAGCTATTATGAAGACAAACTACAATAATTGCTGGTGAGGATGTGGGAAAAAAAGGTACATTTATACATTGCTGGTGGGACGACATCAATCTTTATAGCAACTCAATTCACAATAGCCAAACTATGGAATCAACCTAGATTTCCTTCAACAGATGAACAGATAAAATGTGGTATACATACACAATGAATATTACTTAAAGAAGAATGAAATCATGGCATTTGCAGGTAAGTGGATGGAGCTAGAGAATATCATGGTAAGCAAAATAAGCCAATCCCCAAAACCCAAATGCTGAATATTTTCTCTGATGTGCAGATGCTAATTCACAATAATAAGGGGGTGCAGGCTTAGGGCAGAATAGAGGTATTTTGGATTATACAGAGGGGAGTGAAGGGAGGAGAAAGGATATGGGTACAGGAAGAATAGTAGAACAAATTGGACATTATTCCCCTATGTGCATATATGATTATTTATCAGTATGATTCTAGACCATGTAAAACCAGAAGAATGAGTAGTTATACTCCATTTATGTATGATGTTTCAAAATGCAATATATTATCATGTATACGTAATTAGAATAAATAAAGTGTTACCTTTTATTCCCAGCTTGCTAATAGACTTTCTTTAAATGAGTTTAAAATTTAAGCTCATTTTGAATGTGTTTTCAATTCTTCCATTTATTACATCAACTGAGATACTCATGAGTATGCATGTATATATGTGTGTATATATTTTTTCCTCTTTGATCTGTTAAAGCAGTATATTGTACTATTGGCCTTTCTACTCTTAAAGTTATCTTGCTTTCCTAGGTTAAATGTTTTCTGAGGGTCCTCTATAAGAACTCTCTTAAGTGATTTAACTATACTTGTACAGATTTCCAAATGGTTTACTTATTATTATCCTCAGAGAGTGATCTCTCTTGTTTTTAAGCAGTGTGTTCTTTATCATTAACAGTTATTGCATCAAGAACTCCCCCTTGTCTTACATTCACAGTGATGACACAAGGGCATGTTGCCCTCTTACTATCTTGAGGCTGTTGTGCTGTTGATCTTTACTTTTAGAATATGCATGATAGACGTGACAGCATTGAGTCCAGCAGAACTGTCTGTGCTACATTTCACATTTGTAAATATAACTGTACCTGAAAAATCTAAGTGCTATTCTGAATTTAATTTACTCATATTTAAGTATTAATATTTCTAACTGATACTTTTTCATCAGTTTTCCTTTGTGCTCCTTATTTTATTATCCAAGACTAAATATGTTATTTTATCATCCAAGACTAAATAATGTTAACAGAATCAAGGATAACACCCAGAGAATCATATCAATAGATGCAGTAAAAGAATTTGATAAAATTAATCATACTTTCATGATAAAAATGATCAACAGTTAAAGCCTAGAAGGAACATATCTCAACAAAAATTGGTATATATGATAAATCTCCAACCAACATCATACTCAATGGAGAAAATCTGAAAGCTTTTCCTATAAGATCCAGAGCAAGAAAAGGATACTGCCACTGGGTAAAAATTCTTCTATTCATTCAAATTTTCTTATGGATTTAATGAAAATTCAAAGTAAAAAATGAAGGCTGTTTAAGGGGTTTCAGGGGTAAAATTGTTTAGTGTCTCTAAAATCATATTTAAATTATATGTTTATGTATCTCTTCAATGACTACAAATATTTTATCTAAGAAAGAAATGCCTTCAAAAATTCCTTGTCAAAGGACATCTATTTGAAAATATGAGTTGTAGATAGAAGAACAGTATCTTAGCATTTGATTATGTTCTGCCTGGATTGTCTTTAAATAGTCTATATATTTAGGGCATAAATAAGACATCTGGAGCAAAGCTAAAATGTAGTAATGTCTGAAGCAGAACAGAAGGGTCCATTTCCTGCCTCTCATGGGACATAATACAGCTTTTTTAAATTTGTATAAATTCATTTCTTAATCACAGAGGCATACTATGTAAAAAGCCTTCAAGACTTCAAAAACTTCACAGTATTTTTCAACACTCTTGAGGAAAATTGTGAGAGATATACAGTCAATGGACCTTTATTTTATTTATTTATATGTGGTGCTAAGAATCGAACCTAGGGCCTCACACATTCTAGGCAAGCGCTTTACCACTGAGCCACAACCTCAGCCCAGAAATTATGCTTCTGACATTCCATATTGACTCACAAATTGCTGCACATTTGTATGGCTGCATTGAAAATTGACGGGCAGCAGTTTTAAAAATGTAGTTCCAGGGCTTGACTACAGTTATATGCATTCCAGAGAGTCTGAACCTCCCACCCCTACCCAGTTACACACTGTGTTCAGTTATTGCTCGCTCCTTTTTATGAAATATACTTCTCAAATTGTGTTTGAAATGTGATGATTGCAAATACGTTTTCTGCTTCATTTTCTTCTTCTAGATGATGCATTATTCTTCTTAGGCTTGTCACTTATCTCTGTTTACATTGTATTTAGTCTTGCAGTGTTTTGAGATAAAGCATTGGCTTCTGAATCTCATTAATATAACTGTTTTCTTTTCAATTGTGCGTCTCATTCAAACCCTAATCTGAAAGAAACTTTCAAAGCAAGGCTGTTTTCACAGCACTGACAAAATTTGCTGTATATCATATGAGATTGTGTGGCACACTCATTCAAACTTTATGTTTTCCTGTTTTATAATCCTTAAGGGCATTGCATGGCTCACAAAATATCTTATACTAGTGCAGTCTAGCCTGGTTATTACTGCTCTGAAGACAGGCATAGTTGGTTTTAAAGAAAGAATGCTAATATTTTCCTTCCTACTTCTTCACCATTTTCTTCATGTAACTAAAGTTTTAAGTTTATAACAGATTAAAAAAGAAATATAAAATTTTAAAGAACATAACAGCATGATTGTGATTTTAAAAGCACAGTATTGTTCCTATGTAAAGGTTCCCATAGAAAAGATATGATAAACATCAGGAAAACAAGAGTGTATTTTCTAAAAACAATAAATGTTAAATTTAACTAGCACATTTGTTCAGAAATCTATCTAATCTGTCTTTATTGCTGGGGTACCTTTCTGATTCTAGAAAATTGCAGTTTAAGTTCACATTTATAGAAACCAAAATTCTATATGAAATTATAGAAGGGTGATTGAACACAATAAGAAATCTAAACAAGCCAGTTACAGAACAATAAGGGATTTATGGGTGCACATGTCCAGGCACAAAAGTATGCTATGTAAAATAAAATAAGAATGAAGATAATTATTTAGGAAAGTTCAGCAGAGTAACCAGAGTAATTAATAAGTAAAAATTAATAAAGGAAGGCATGCTGTCCTTGAAAGGATATTTAACAATTTTAGGTATAGAGAAGCATTTGACTTAGTCTCTTGAGGTTTTGTGCAAAATATTTTCAAAATAACGAATAATTCTCTTTCTCTGCAGGAGAGACATCTATGATTATAAATTAGGAAGCTGGACTCCAGAGGCATTCTCAAATCAATCGCAAATACTTATTTTTAATTTTATAGATAGTAATGGAGAATCACTGACCATTTGGGGATTCATATGTTAAGATAAGTTGAACAAATTCATAAGCTATTTTAACAAGAGTACAGAGCTAATACCAAAAAGAATGGAAAAGACCAGAGACTATGTAAATAGAAAGGCAGAGATGCACCCAGAGCATAAAAGCAGATTGATTCTAAGTAGGCAATAATTTTTTTAAAAAAATTATAATCATAAGTGTGGATAAAATTTAAAACAGAAATAAAAATAGAAGAAGAATAGGCTTCTGTGGCAAAACTTTAGAAAACTCATGCATCTTGTAGTTATTCTAAAAAAAAAATGTAATGTACCAAATTTGAAGATGTGATGTGAACTGTTAGGTGTTTTGCAAATATGAACTGTTTAGGCTTGATATTCCTGAGAAATATGTTTCATTCTTATTTCCATGATCTTTGTCCAACTATGGCAGCATAAGACTGCTAGGGAGAAAGGAAGAGAGTAAAAGGGTACAGAATAGCAGACATAAAAAAAAGCAAGAAAGAAAGACAGGGGGGAGAGAGACAGAGAGGAGAAAGAGAAAGTGTGAGAGAAGGAAGGAGGGCAGACTGGCTGGCTTTCATAGTATTATTCAGTAGCTTTCTGTTTTGTTTTTTTTATAGCTTTGGATTTGGGGATCTTTCAGATCTTGGCAAGACTTGACTAAATAAATTCAAGAGTGTAGCAGAAGCATCCTTCACACGGCAGAGGAACATGTACATTCGATATACCTGTGGATCCTGATTTCCATTTGAAGGGATTGGAGTTTCTTAACATCTCTGAACATCAATTATTTATCAATAATGGTATAATCATTATAATTGTTATAAACATATACATATATGTATATAAATATACACATATATATTACTAAGCAAAGATAATTATCAGATGAATTTTTTTATATACTAGGACATGAAGAGTATCTTTAATGGTCTGAGAAAAAGACATGCATCATCAATGATATAATGCAAATATCACTGGATATTTTTGAATGCAAAAAGATATACAATGTTTTGAATCAGGACTGCATAAAATATACTATTTTCCTCATTTTAAAGATTAGCATTCTTAAATCCAGCAGATTAAGTGAATGGCCTGTAACCTCACAGCCAGTTAGTGACAGAAGAAGAACTTAAATTCACATTTACCAGCCTTTTTTTTTCTTTTTTCTTGCTTAATCAGCATTGCAACAAGAGCATCAAAACTTAATCAATCTAAAGAGCTCATTGCCAAATGTAGTCAAAAATGTCAGGGAAAAGATAGAGTATTCATAAATTCAAAAGTCTAACACTGTCTGCCATTTTTCATGATGATATGTAAAATTCCTGGGCTCCTGGCCAGATGTGTAATAATATAAAGTTTTCCTTTAAAAGAATTGTGAAGCTATTCCAATTTTTATTCTTTTAGCTTCATTTTGCTAATGATTTGCATACCAATTAGTTAATTACATTTTCCTTCCACCGTATTCACTCAATTAGTTTTTGTGCAACTGGAATTAATGGAAAGAATTTTAAGATGTTTTTAAATAGGCATTGCTAGGACCTGAGGAGATTTAATGTTTTAGTGAGTAAAATTACATGAGTGTTCAGACATACTTGTTAACTTGTTCATTGCTACAAAATAAAGTTCAATAAAACTAAAGAGTTAAAAAATGTGAATGATGCCAAAGAAATAAACCTAAATGAGTAAAATCAGCCAAATATATTGGAACAACAATATAAAGTTCAAACAATATGTAGTAAATACTTTAAAAAGGTGATAAAAATAATGATAAATTAGTTGACATTTACTTATGGTTGAACTATGCCAATCATAAGTTATTCTGTAGTCAAATGAATGCAAGATAATGTAATCACACTATTTAAATGAAGAAACAATCGATTAAAAGCTAATTTTCACCCAGTTACCCAGTTATCCCACTCCTCAGTATATGTCCAAAGGATTTATAGTCAGCATACTACAGTGACACAGTCACATCAATGTTTATAGCCTCAAAATCTACAATAGCAAAGCTATGGAACCAACCTGGAGGCCCTCAATAGATGAGTGAATAAATAAATTCACTTATTGTGGTATATATACACGATGAGGTATTACTCAGTCATAAAGAAGAATGACTTTATGACATTTGCCATAAATGGATGGATCTGGAGAGTATCATGCTAAGCAAAATAAGCCACTCCTCCAATATTGCCTTCATCACCTTGGAGCCTATCAATTATTTGAGAAATAGGAAGAAAAGTTCTGTAGGGAAAAGTCTGAAGAAATCTGTGATAGCTAATTTGCATTAAAGAAATGTGCATTGAAGTAGCAGGAAGAGACTCGCAGCATCTAAGACTGAAATGTCTTAAAGGGAATTGTGCGGGGGCGGGGGGAATACACAGAAAAGAGAGGTTTTCAACAAGTTAGAAAGAGTGTATGCCTTTCTAAACCAGAAATGACTGGTGATCCTCTACAAGACAAAAGTATGAGATGCACATTTAATTTTCAAATTTCTAGTAGCTATGTTAATAAAATAAGTAGTAAAAACTAATTTTAACAATATATTTTATTTAATCCAGGATCCAATCCAAATTATTGTCAATTGAACATGTGATAAATACAAAATTCTAATGAGACATTTTACCTTAGTTTTTCATACAAAGCCTTCGAAATTTAGTACACTTTTGAATTTAAAGAACACCTCTGTCTAAACTATGCATAATTTTTTTGCTAAATAAAACAAGCACTGTCCATTTTTCAATCCTTTTGAGTATTAGGCCTACTATGATTGTGATATTTTTTGCTTGTTCTCTTAGCAGAGATACTCAATAAATAGAAAGATTTTGACTGTGTATGAGACCTTACAAAGTTTCAATTTTGCAGCATAGACACAACAAATTAGAGAAATAAAAATGTATCTATATATGCAAATACACCTTAGGTACCAGAAGTTTGGTCTTCCACATTCTTGTTTTCATATTTTGATCGCTAGCATTTGTACACAGAATAGGCCACTGTACAAAATTTATCTGACCATTGATTTTTGCCAAATGTTGCATGTAGTGTGATATCTTCCATGCCCTGTTGGCATGTTACTGTTACATTAGGATGACTGTCAATGGATGTAAGATATATTCTTCTCTACTCCATTAATTCTTGCCCATCCATACAATCATCTCCTGACAGCAGAAGTTAAGGTTTTTACGCAGAGGTTTTAGCATTTCCTCTGTGCTTTGTGCACACAGTAAGCCCTCAAACTTCACATTAATATTTCTTCTAGGTTTGAAATAACAGTCTTTTTTTTTTTTTAGTAGAGGATAGGGACGAGGAAAGAAATAAAATAAAACTGACAAATTATGCTATGTGTGTATATAAATATGTCACAATGAATCTTGCTATTGTGTATATAATAATGCACCTATAAAATTAATTTTAAGAATTAGAAAAAAACAGGTTTTATGTTTTAGGAAAGTTTTTCTTGCTAAAGATCATCATTTGTCTTTTGCTTATAGGTAAAATTTTGTCAAGGTTTCCAAATCAACTCTTTGTACAAGTAGAGGCTTGTTAAAACTTTTAAAAATATTTTTAAAATTTTATTTTAATCTGACTTGGTTCTAGCTTATTGTATCCAGTGTTCTCCTTAATGTACCAAATTGAACAGATCCTGAAGCAATCCTCCTTCATAAACCTAGAAGAAAATAATTTCTATTCCAATTCTTGTCATGGCTGTATTGAAAGAACAAGCCTATCCTTTAAGCTGCCTTTTTGGTTTAAATGTATCCCCAGTAGTACTTGGACTGGAAATGCAATGCCCAGATACATACATCAGTCATATCTGGAAGCACAGTCTTAGAAAGAGAATTTGAAATGAAGTCATGGGATGGGATTCCCATGATGGCATTGGTGTCTTTATAAAAAGAGGAAGAGAAACGTAGGTAGCAGGATTGCTCTGTCTCTCCTGGGATGCTCTCTGCCATGCTGTGATGCAGCCTGGATACCCTTACTAGATGCTGAATACATTCTGTTGCCATGCCACTGAATGCACAGTAAACTAAAACTATAAACTAAAGAAATTTCCATTTTATTTTCACAAACTACCCACTCTGGTGTTCAGTTAAAGTAACAAAAAGTGGCCTAAAACATTCCATTATTCACTATAACCAATTGATGAATGGCATGATATAGCTGATAAGCTAGAAAGGAGGGCCTGGGCATGTTTGGCTTAGTCCCTGATTAAACATAACAGGGCATTTGGCTATGTTTGCCAGTTCTACAGTAATGCTGTGTGTCAAGCTTGTAGTTGAAGTTCATCTCAGAGAGCAAGTATTAGAAAGCCAGATTGTAGCACATATCTAGGTCATGTCCTTCAAATCAGTATAAGTAGTAACAACGCTAAAATTTCGTACTCCATATGTCCAAATCCTTATCTATTTCTCAGTTGGTTTGTAACTCACAGGGAAAGAAAAAAATGTGATTAATTATGACCTCTCATAACCAAGGAGCATCTTACATATGCTCTGATATTTTATCCGTCAATCTTTTAAATAATCCATTTATTCAGGCTGTGCTTTTCCTACCTCTTTTGTTCTTTGTTTTCCTTTCTTTGACATTATAGACTTCTGATGCCAGACTACTGTTTCTGATTTTGACTTCCTGTAATTTTCATGGTATCTAGCACAGTGCCTGACATATGGCCAAAATCCCTCTATTGCCTACCTCTGCTTAAATTGCAAGCAAATATTGCCTTGAGCATAGTAGGACTAAAAATAAAAAGATAGTACCTTTTTTATTTAGCAAAACAATTATTATATCATACTTCTGCTTCTCTTGATTTTGAATTTTTAGTCTTTTTGCGATGTTATTAATATTTCTCCCATACAAGTGTAAAGCATCAGGAAAACAAATTTAAAAGTTTTATTTTTCTCCACAAAAAGAAATTTTATCAAATACCTCAAAACTTTGAACATACATACATACATACATACAAAGAAACATATACATAATACACACACATACCCCAATATATATCTATATCTATATCTATATCTATATCTATATCTATATCTATATCTATCTATCTATCTATCTATATATATATATATATATATATACATACACACACTATATACATACCCAACTATACATGCACACACACACACACACACATACATATACTATACACACGCACTCACAAATTCCTGAAAAGACTAAATAAATATATGTTCTCATTTTTATTTATTTATTAGAAAAGCATTTAATAATAATACATAAGATTAGTGAACTGCATTGAAAGTGATCCTTATACGTATTCTTCTAACACTTCTTAACAGTATTACTCCTCTAACATGAGCATATTTGTATGGTTACTTTTCATGCAGTGCTGCCAAAATAATTTTTTGTGAAAGTCTTTTTGATCCAGCATGCATGACTCTTTGCATAATAATGAACACAAGAAAATAAAGAGACTCTTATAACTTCCCTAAATTCATGGAGTGTTTATCTGTTTCTATACAGCTTCCCAATTCTACACCACCATCATAGCTTTTCCAAAGTATCATCAAAGTAAAAAGATCAATAAAGCATCAGTACCAGAGCCTCACCTTCAGTGTCTCTTATCCCTAAATGCACACAAGAAAACTGAAATCAGCATATTCCAGGATGACATCATTCCTCCTGCCAAGAGTTACTTTTAGTACTATTTCAAGCTAAAACTAAGTCCTTCTAATAAGCCAATATTAATTTTTCTTTTCTTTACAGAATTCTTTGAAGTATTTGAGGCACTGATAGTTTTGTTAATCTCCTGTAATGCATATATCCAAATATATTTCAAGTTTACAACTTGATAGCAAATACTTCTTCTACTTAATAGTTCTTCCTCTGAGCAAACATAATTTATTTCCCCAGGAAATGACACTTTGTTACAGTTTCTGTTGAGTTAATAATAGTTACTTGAATTGAAAAGAAGAAACTCTAAAGTTAAAGCATTGTGGTAATGTAGCAAATCATCTAGTATCCATATTAAACATGAGAACTTACTAAAATTAACTTTACTGAAATTTACTAAGCTTTGAGTAGTTTAATAAGTACTTCACAGAAATAAGATATCATGGAAATAAAATCTGCCTGAATATTTAGAAATACTGACATAACTAAAGAACACCATGTATAGGTAATTGTCATAATTATTTCAACAGCAGGGGCCCACAAACATTTTTTAGAAAATGCTTTACTAGGTAAGACTATAATTCTCAATAACTGGAAAAGTAATCAAAAATAAATAAAAAGCACATATACTAAAAAAAAAAAATCAACCAAAAAAAAAAAACCCACCCACATAGCACCATGACCTTCAACTCCTACACATTTCAGTATAAGTGAAATCCATTCACAGAATCAAAAAATAAAAAATAAAAGAAACACTTAAAATTTAGATCTGGTAGGTTGAGGTTAAAGTAGAAATTCATTTTCAGATGTTTTCCTCAAAATTAAAACTCAAAGATTTCAAAAGGGTATGCAAATTTATCATCTAGATGTCAATTAAGTTGATCTAAGTAGATGAAAAGGTCTTCCAATAGAATATCTGGAATATTCCTTAGGCAATGACCCCTAAATATTGTGTATATTGGGGGAATTATTTTATCTTGTTGTGTTTTTAAGCAAGAGATATGAAATATACTCAATTGAAGAACTGGAGTACTCTTTGTCAACTTATTTTCTGCCGGTATGTTTATATAACAGTTTATTCTCATGGGCAGCCATGTTCAAATAAAACCTGAAGCTTCAACAAATATTTTCCAAGCAGGAATGAGCCTATGGAGAACTGTAGACAGAAGAATAAGATTATTCCTGGGTAAAAAGTATAACTATGTTATAATGGAAGCATATCTCAAGAACAGCATTACCAATAACATCAAATGGATGCTTTTATTTTGAAAGTTCTTGAAAAAGCATGCATTTCTTTAATTTAAAAATAATGGCAGTTTAGTACATTTGTGACAGATCATGAACTACATATCATATTTTAAATAAGTTAAAAGGAGAATAATTTATTTATATATCAATTGACGACTGGAAAATATCTACCAAAAATGTGGGTTATTTTAAGCTTTAAGATAATTTAAACTCTATCCTATGTTTACTTCAAAAAGTGGCAAATTCAGAGCTGAGTCCAAAAGTTAGAGATCAAATATACTAAATCCATGGGATTTATATTAGATGAATGCTGGCCTTTCTTTTTGCTGTAGCTGGTAGGAACTAATCTAATAAGGCTAAAAGTGATGATGGGTCATCACTACACATGTTATAAAGAAAATGAACCCATAGGTTATTCCAGATTCATAGACAGCTAGAAATTGTTAAATGATAGGTTCATTCATTTATTCATTCCTACACTTAATTATCCAGTTATCTACAATTTAATTGCTCTAATCATAGATTCACATGCAGCTATAAGAAGTAATATAGAAACATTTAACTGACAGATTACCAAGTCCCCACAATAAAAACATTTTGCAAAACCCTGGATTGATGCAATCCGTCAATCTGTTTCAGTTCTTCTCATTTCTGCCTATACACATTTGTGTGTAGATGTATGCACACAAACATATATTCTAATTTTGGAATTCTAATTTTGGAATCTCTGAGTTTGGGACATAATTTAAAAAGACAAAATTCTAAAGGCAATAAATCATGAATTTTGAAACCCTGAGAGATCAATATTTAAAAAAATATTAAATTATAAAATATATGATTTTGGAAAATAATTTTTAAAAATCTTTAAAAGGAAGGGAGATATATTTCTATATATTTGAGAAGCATAAAAACCCAACAGCACAACTCACAGACCTATTTGAGGAACAAATATATAAGAATAACATACCAGTTTCACAAGCAGAAATATTAATGACAATTGCACAAATATAGAGTTATGAGAAAACTAATGGTATTCATAAAGAAATATGTCTCATTTGAACTGTATAAATGTTTATCATCATAATTGGTAATTGTGTGTATACCATTATTATAACTAAAGTCATCTCAAATTCCTGTTTTTTGATAAGATCAATAAAAAGCTGGAATGAGTCACCATCTTATCTGCAGTCACTCATATATTCAAGATATTAAAAAAAAAATTTATCTTTCACAAACGCATGAACAAAAAGACATATTTTCACTTATTGAAAGAGATTCAATATTTTTGTGTTAACATACACTGGTTACACAAAAAGTTAACAGTGTGATAATGCACTTTTGGAGAGTTGAATTTGTAAAAAATGCAAAAAACAAACTAGAACTCTCAAAGTATGTACACAGCTGATTCCCAGAGCACTGAAAGTAATACAAAAATAAAACTTGTGCATAATAAATTGTAAACAAATGCTGACAATTAAAATAGTGAAAAAATTATTTTTAAAATAAATGAGAAAAAAATTTAAATTCAATATATGAAAATGTGTTTTTCAGGGAGAGATTATGGTAAATTGCCTAATGGTGGCCCATAAAAACTACCTGATTTCCATGATCATTAACTATATTTTAAGTCTCTCAGGGCAAATATTTATTTTTTCATGTAGGGAATAGCTTTTAAGAGGGAGCATGCTCACATTCACGTCTACATGACAGATTTTCCCTACTCAGCCTCCTACATTAAGACCTCTAAACACACCATTTTCTTACCCTAAAATATGTTTCACTGGATTTCTAAGTATTTCTTCTGCCTAGCATGATGCAACCATGTTTTGTACACCAAAAACTCACTAATCCCTTCCTTGGAATTTGGCTTTCTAACCATTAGAGAGCACCCCCTACTCTGCTGCTTTTTATTTGAAAGGTACTCTGATTTGGAGTATTCCAGCTTTTGTAATTTTAACATTTGGGATTTAAATATTATAGGGTTTCAACACCTGAGATCATGGCATTCAGGATTGTGACTTTGGGGATTACAATTAGTACTGCTGCTAATCCATTCAATCACCAGTCCAGTTAAAATAAATGATCTTTTTCAACCCATCATACTCAAGGATAAAAATGTTACAGCCCAATCTCAACTATATTCACCTTGTTAAACACAAAAAAAGAAAATAAATCAGTTTATCAATTTAAGCATATAATTTTAGGTTGAATCTAAAATGTAAATGAACATGAGATGAATTGATTTCAATGAGAAAATTTATGCTGGAAATTTTAAAAATTCAGTAATCACTTATTTTCCTATAGTTATTTTGCCTATAAACTAAGAAGGAACAAGGAAAAACGAAGATATTTTTTCTTAAGATATCCTCTCTAATAATTGCAATCTAGGTGATGCCACTTTTCAAGCTTCATATTAGTTTATAATCAGAATGTGATCTATCCTAAAGTATGTCCAATAAATAAGAGCTGAAATTTATAATCATGTATATATTTTATCATGAAGAAACTAAAAGTAAAAGATGCCAACTATTTTATCCAAGGTCATCCTAACATTTTCAAAATGGACTAGGAATAAAACTATGATATTTAGTATATGTATGCTCACCGTGGCTTTTAATATTGCAGTCTTCTAATTGGTATTAATATTACAAGACAGACATCAAATACATCCTCCCCTGCTGCCTAGCACACATTACATTTTATTAGTCTGAAGATATTTAAATAGTTCGAAGTAATTAAAATGTTCTTTTAATATGCTCTAATTTATTCATTGTCAATTGATTCAAGGTCATATACCAATGTCCAGTGTTACATTTGACATTTTAAACATTTTTCTACTTCAATTTGTACCTTGAAAATATTTTTCTTTGGTATATTTTCAATATATCTTGGATATTTTTTTTCTGGCAACTAATTGTAATTAACTTCAAAGGGGCTTCTGATCTAATAGAGCATTTCCATTAATTTTATTATTCAAGTTCAGAGTCACAAAAATTTAATAATGTATGAAACAGTTATTTCATAATTCATAGCATACTTCTGCTTATTTAACTTGGAAGAATGACAATCAAACTTTTTAAGCATTAAATAAGATCATTAACAGAGTGTATTATACTTTCTTGTTTAATTATTCTTGACAAGGCACATGAAAAAGAAGAGTCTTAAGCATTTGTATTTCCTTGATAATATGCAGTTTACCCTTAACTGTCATAATTTAGTAGCAATCAAATTGCTGACGGCATGAGCTATTTAACATTATACCATTTGGGAATGGTCTTTATATTTGAAAGCTTTGTTTCCTCTCTTCACATGCTCTCAGAGTCTCCTTGTGTTGCCTCAACAGGTACCTAGAATGAGACCCAAATAAGCCTACACTTTACTATTTTGCCACTTATTTTAAGTGTACACTTGCAGGCCAGTGTGCGTGCTCCATGAGTTTATGCCCTGTTCCTAGAAATTAGGTTCTTGTTCAGTACCCTCTGGGTAAGCTGTGCCCACAACTTAGTTCAAATGGTCAGGTTCTTGGTTCTGTTTTCTTAGGCTGCAGTCCCTTGATAGTAAATTTTATGGGTAAAAAAAAAACAAGCAACAATACATTATTATTTCATTCAATTCCTATTGAATTAATCAGCACGTTCCTTCTTTATTTAGTAAACATTACAAAATTATGTGTATTATGTCCAATTTATGTACTGAGGAGTTAAATTTCAACCTTAGGATATCCCAGATTTCAAATTGTGACATAATAAAAAAGTTATTAAGCATGTCATTTTATGGTGTAGAAACATATTAGCAACTCCTATAACATGAAGTCATAAATAGAATATCAGTACTTTAGTAATAGATTCTTTTTAAAAATATTTTTATAGTTGTTGACAGACCTTTTTTTATTACTATTATTTATGTGCAGTGCTGAGAATCGAACCCAGTGCTTCACAACTGCCAGGCAAGTGTGCTATCCCTGAGCTATAGTCTCAACCCTAGTAACAGATTCTTAATTTTTTTGTGTGTGTGTGCTACAAACGTTTTTAACAGATGATATTTCTTATGTCACTATGTGTTCAAAATCAGCAGGATTATGTGATATTTCACCTTGCTAAGGAGACTTCCACGAAGTTAGAGCATCATTGCAGAGTATAATTAGCTTACAATAATTAGGTGAATCAACTGTAATAGGTGAATTCACTTTTAAAATGTTCCATATATAGCTATAATTTAAACATATTGTTGAATACTGGTTTGATATTTAAGTAATAATATAAGTTTCCAAGACCTTTCACAACTTTATGTAATGAAAAACCTATTCAATTTTGATTCAATGAGTTTAATGCTACATAAATAAAAATGGAAAACTCTGATGTGGACTTTAAATAATTACTAATTAAAACAATAAAACCCAAGTTAACCATAATTCTGTCACTCACGCTCTTCTTTAAATACTCTTTGCTCATTCAAACATTTTCTAATCACCTACAATGTCTATGGAAGCACACTAAATAATTTTGGAGACATAAAATTAGAGAAATTGAAGAGTATATCTGTGTTCTGAATGTTTACCTCAGCCCAAACTCATATGCTGAAATATAATTATTAATGCAAAAATATTAGGAGGTAGGACATTTGGGAACTAATGAGATCATGAGGGCACAGCAGTCATGAATGGGTTCAGTGCTCTTATAAAAGAATATGGAGGCTGCCTTGTCCATTCCATGAAATAAGGACACAGCTAGAATGTGCCATCTAAGAACCAAGAAATGGGCTTTCATGGGACTTTTAATATGAAAGTATCTCACTTGGACTTCCCAGCTTCCAGAACTACAAAGAATAACCTCTGAAATTTTTATAGCGGCCCAGATGGAGGAGAGAAATCTTTCTAAAATGTCTTAAAAAGCTAATAGTTTCAGAAATTCCTTTTGACATTATTTATATAGGTTATATACAGTGTTGGTCATACATACTTGTTATTCATTTTAAATGAAAGAAGTGTAGACTGGATATTGAAAATTATTAAAATTGAAACAATGATTAAACAAGAGATAATTTACATTAAGAACTATAAATTTGGAAGATACTGCACATGAGAATTAACAGGCTATATTACAGTAGATTCTGACTCAATTAGTCTGTAGTAGTACCCAGGAAGTAATAAAATTGAAAATATATTTTTAAAGTGACACAGTTAATTATGACATCCTGATGTATGGTTAGTATAAAGCATTGAATACAGGTCTGTGAGAAAACTGTGATGTGTGTGTGTGTGTGTGTGTGTGTGTGTGTATTGAAATGCTGTTTGAGCAGTTAAATATATTTCATTATTTCAGCAAGTGAAGTATAAGACCCACATATTTAATAATAGATTAGGAGAATAACAGTGGAGAAGTTTTACTAATACTCTAGTGTATATAAGTGTAATACATTTACATATACACATCATTCTGTATATAAATGTATACATATATATATATATAATAAAATTCCCACCAAATCTTTCACATTTATCATTAAGAGGAATGGTATATATGCCTATAAAAAAGGAAAGTTGTAACTTAAAGGAGTTAAAGGGTGGATGGAATGTAGAAATAAATACTAACAGAGGCTAAATTCCATAATTATGTAGAAATTGTAGTTGTGAAATTATAGCAGTTCCTTGCTGTGTTAACACCCCAAAAGACAATTAAGAAAAATATTTGCCATATGGATGTAGGCAATATGAATAAATTGGTAATAACCCAATTTTCTAAAATATTTTATTATGTATTAGAGAGTAGTAACATCATCAGTCTGATAAAGGTTTCTTCAAATAAAATGAGTAGTTTTATTTTTTTTTTCATGTTGAGAAATGAGTAGTTTTAATTCAGTCTATGTAAATACTCAGAGTAGAACCTAAAGGGTCTGTGCTCACATGAATGCCAAAGCAATATAACTGTCAGAATATTGGCTGGAACCCAGAACTTATTTCCAATGTGGCCCTCATTCCATCTTTGAAAAGTAATCCAAGTTTGAAAATGTTATTTAAAAAAAAAAGTGAAGAACAAACCAAATTTGTTTTTCTCTAAAGAAATACCTTTGTAATGGTTGATTTATATTGTTTATGCAACACAAGATAATACAGAATATTTAATATTAGGTATAATGAAGGCTATGCAAATCCCAAAGGTAAAATATGAACACAAATGAAAATATTCACTTTATATTTTATTACTACTGGGGTATTTTATGAGCAATTCTAAGTTCTGCAGTGCACTCTTATGAAATCTCATATACCACATTCTTATTTTAGTATATGGAGATTATTTTCTCAGATTTCCTAGGTAAAATAGGTAAACAAACATAAATAATAAGGAGTTATACATGTAGTTATTAAAGAGAGAGAGAGAAGGAAGCAATAGACTGTATGTATAAGGAGTCAGTTAATTTAAAGATCAAATTCCTCATCCTTAGGGTATGTAATATTCTGATTTTTAATTTTTAAAAAGTTTTTGTGCTAAGGACTCACTTGACTGACAACTGTTAATCAGAATTACAATATAAATCTATAAAGTAAAAAGTTATACAAATACTAGTAGTGTGTAAGTGGTATTATTAGTAATAAATTCAACCTATGAAAGTAGTATTCTTAGACTCAAGGTTAAAGACTACAGATTTTAGTAGTCCCTGTGAGTTAAAATAAATAACTTACATTAATAATAATTATGAGAGAAGCAAATAATTATATCTGATGTATCCTGATTTAAAAGGTGGGGAAACAAAATCTTACAAAATTAATTTTCCTAAATTGATATAATTAAATATATAGTTAGATTTTTAAAATCCATTTGAAACCTTTTAAACAAGGTAAGAGCTTTAGATTTTTTAAAAATTTAATCTATAATAACTAAATTGCTTTTAAACTATCATAAAATATAGCCTAGAAAGAGTATATATAAACTACATCATTTTAAATATTCTAATGTTAATAGCTGAAATTTCTTATGTGCCATGCATTATTCAAAGTCCTTTACATTGTGTAGTCCATTTAATAATCACAACTACACTATGAACTACATAGAATCATTACCAGTAGATTTACATTGCAGTACACATTCACAAAACTGGTAAGTGACTTAGGATGAATTTTAACCCAGAGAAGCTGACTCTAAAGCCCAGACTATCTCTTTACACTGATCTAAATCTACTATGTGCTAATGCCACATCTTTTAAAGAAGGTTCTATAAAACTTGTGATGCCCAACCCTCATTTCTACTGGACTCCGAAGAAACTTTTAAAGAATACTAATGTGCAGGGCGCCCTGTAGATTCTCATTCTCAAATTTATCAATGTGTATTTAAAGCAGTTATGCTTTGATTCATGTCTTTAATTGGACAAACTGTTCCCTCAAAAATAGAAAATAGCACCACAGTAAGTTAAAAAGCAGTTTTAAAATATGGTTTTATTTTTCAATCTGATTCCCTGTTGCCATAGTGACCAGGAAGTTCCAAGGTCTTGCAAATTGTAACTGACCATTTTATCTATCACCTATTTGTGTCTTCCTTATTTCTTAAAAGTGAAAAAAAAATAATGGTTAGAAAAACAACTAATGAAATACAAAAGACATTACAATTTTCTTTCTGCTATGGCATTTTCTAGTTTGGAATTCTCAGAACCCACTCCTGAGGGTCTATCGACTACATGAGTCATGGGACTTCTGAGAAGCAGCACACAATGTTTCCTGGTATGAGGTAAGTGTTGACATCAAGGCAAGTCCATTTCATTGTTATTCAAAGTAAAGTGCCCCTTTCAAAGTGCACTTTCTCTTTCTTCTTTCATGGCACTATTATTTGAGGTCAAACCAACATTACTTGAAGATAGTTATTGGATCTGTCAGCTAGGTTAGTCCAGTCTCAAGTTCAACTTAGTTTCTTATTCTCTTTAGGTCTGCCTCCTTGTGTGAATTTAAAAAAAGAAGGTCTGTTTTTTGAGGCCCTCCAATATGGGGGCATTTATCATGTAGTGGCAAAAATATTTTGAACTTATTAATTTAATATGTATAATTACATAATTATGTTCATGGGAATTATCCCAGAGTTTTATTTTCTTTCACTCTCACTTGATACAAGGTATAATCCACTGTGCAAATGCTGCAGTGTATTCAAAAGGCCATGAACCCTGAAAAATTTTGTCTAACATAACTCAGGAGGTACAACCTTAAAAGATTACATCAGAAGCATTTTATAGGAATTTCAGGCATTACTATAACAGGACCACAATCTTATATAATAAATATTTTACAAACTATGAGAGGCATTAATTTATTATACTAAAAATAATCCATTGAATGTTCTATAGGTATTAATTTTTTTTTATTTATTGTCCCAGTTGTCTATTGAAATCTGGAAGTAAAGTCACCTGAAGTTGATTAGGTTTAATTTCTGAATGAGCTCATTATTCTCAAGGTTAGTCATTCCCATAGTAAGTGTGCTTTAAATAGAATCAGAAGCACAGTGTAGGTGGAGATATGCCCACCTCCCTCCCTTCAGCATTGCTGCCTTGTGCTGAGATGAAAATAACATACCTGTTAGCTGTTCCTTGTTGGTAGAAGATGGCTGATCTTTTCTATGAGCAATACATGAGGAAGGGGTGACTCATTTCATAAGGTGATCATACATGTCCAAATTGGATTGCATTTGAGACTTAAAAGGGGAAACTATTTTTTTATGCTGAGACAATAGGCAAACAGGACATAAGATCATCCTACCTATGAGACCTTAATACTGGGTCGGACTTTGCCACCCAGATACATGGTACAAAGTTAAATTTCTGTTTGCATTCCTTTTGTTTCATCTCTGAGATATGAGCAAAACTTTTAAATTTGATGCTTGATTGTGAATTCTGACATTTGTATTCATCAGGAGATTATATAGCAAATGCCTGTTTTTTCCATGTCTATGCTGTTCATTTGAGGGATATATTATACAGAATATAGAGAGGAACATGCAGAAGTTTACATCTAGATGGGTAGGAGTCTTAATGAACTTGCTTTCTGCCTAATGCCTTGCTTTCTGCACGTACATCTTTATACCTAACAGGTATTATTAAAAGACCTGAGTAAAGTGAAACTTAAGTACAGTATCAGAATGGTAAAAATTATTTGTCTGCTATCGCTAGCCTTTGTTGGCCAATGTTTCATTTTACTAAGTAAATTAACATGTTTCCATAGACTTCCAAAGTATTATATTTCATCTTTCCATAAGGTCATAGTCAAGATTTCAAAAAGGTGCTAATTCAATGCATTTATACTGTCATCCCCCCGATCCAGAAAATACATTCAGACCAAAGTGAAAGAATATATTATTTTTTAGTTGTATTCTTCATGGTTAGTCTACTTATAATAAATAAAAAGTGAAATTTTTACTATCTTTGCATTAAAAAGCAAATAGAATATAGTTAATTTTATTAAAATTTGAGAAAGGACAGATGGCCAAAGGGATGGATGATATATATAACTTGTAGATATTTATTTTTTAGAGTTTTCCAGATGCACTACCAAAACATGCACTCGTAATCTAGGAAGCAGCTGGAAAATTCTGACGAATAAATATTTATAAGCAACAAAGTCTTTGCACATATATTGACTCTCATGACCCTCATAAGAGTATTATGAACTGGGTTAAATAGTAAATATTAACATGAACATACCTTTGCAGACCATAAAGTGAGTGGAGCACGTATTATGCCTAGTAAGAGTTACTGCAGACACAGCACTACACTAAGCCTTTTGTGACAACATGTGCTGTACTTTCCCCTTCACCATTCCTAAGTTGACATTTAATTTCATGTTAACAGAGTTCAGGAGTGTCACTTCCATCCTCTTCAGTATTTGCCTGACAAATTCCTCAGTGCAGTCTACAGTAAGTTTCTTATGACCCCAGTCATTTATATATTGCAAATTATTTAGCCACTGGAAAGTTGGAGTTAGAAAGTATGTGGCAAAGCTTTTTCCTCATAGGAATAGGATGCATTTGATCATGGGGAGACCAAATTGAGTTAAAAATGTAACATGATAATAAGCTATAAGTTTCAGAACCCCTGAGTATTATTTTATTTCCAGACTTCTCCTCACATCATGACCTTATGCTCTGAAGATTCATCAAAAAAGTGTCCTCTTTTTTGTCTCTAAAATATATTTTTTATCTTTTTTTACCATATTTTATTTCCTTACAGGAGTCTGGGCTATCTAGCCTCCACCATATTACCATCACATTCAATATTATTTAATATTTAAATCATCCACTCAAGAAGTTACTCACATGGTTGATCTTGTGACTCCAGGGTCTAAATCATAAAATTGTTATGAGTTTCATATATCTTACATCACATTTTTTATTCTCTGTGAAGCAGATACTAAGATAAATGTAAAGTTCAGGAGTCAAGTTCTTGGAAAAGAAGGTAGAAATGGAGGATATGAGATGTCCTCTCCCCAAAGAAGCTCATGTATAAGTCAATGCTAGAAAAATTAGAGGTGAATTGATTGGGATTATGAGAGTTTTTACCCAGTCAGTGTATTAATCCATTGATAATAGGTTAACAGAACAGTAACTGTAGGCAGGTTGGGAATGGTTGGAGGAGGTGCATCACTGGTAGCATGCCTTTGGGGTTTATATTTTATCCCTGGTGAGTGGAGGACTCTCTGTTTCCTGATTGCCATGTCCTGAGCTGCTTTCCCCCTCCATGCCCTTCCACCATGTTATTCTGAATCACCTTGGTCACAGAGCAATGGAGTAATTTGTCTTTAGAATGAAACCTCTAAGACTGTGAGCCCCAGGCAAAGTTTTTTCCTCTATGTTGCTCTTGTCAGATCTTTTGGTCACAGAGATGATAATGCTGAGTAGCTTGTCAATTTTTAGAGTGTTGTGCCTTTGAAAGGATATGATAGAATCTTATGCATAATAAAAGCAAAAATACAGTGATTTTGAAAAACAAAAATGTACATTCACCTAATTATTCCTATTTTTTAAAACTCAATATTAATTGAATCTTTTATATTCTTATGTATGAAATCTGATGTAGATCTTTAAGAATAAGATAAATACCTAAAGCTTTTTTCCTGCAAAACAATTTTACTAATAAGCCTGAACATATCACACTTTTAATTTTTTTTCTTTTTTTCCCATAGATTAGAACACTAAATTGAAGGCTATATCTTCTATATCTTAATTGTTTTGCACATGAATTAATTTTTTTTCAAGTTCCCTTTCTTCCCCATTGACATATAGCAATGCAAAAGACTGACTAAGGTTTGTTGATGGTCTATATTCCTTTAACGTCACAGTGATTGCTATAAAACTTATTACCTCATCCCAAATTCACAGCATCACGTCTACACTTTCATTATCAATTATATACATGAACCTGAAGACTCAGAAAGATAAATGCTGTGTGATTTCACTTGTATGTGGAATCTAAAAAGGTTAAACTCAAAGAACCAGGAAGAACAAAGGTCATTACCAGGTAATAGGTTTAGATGAAAGGGCAGATACATTCTGATAGATGAAGAAGAACAGGGAATCTAATGTACTAAAAATGGTAAAGGACACTAAAGACCTAAAAAGAGCATGCTACAGGGACACTGCTACATCGATGTTCATAGTAGCACAATTCACAATAGCAAGACTGTGGAACCAACCTAGATGTCCTTCAATAGATGAATGGATAAAAAAAAATGTGGCGTTTATACACAATGGAGTATTACTCTGCATTAAAAAATGACAAAATCATAGAATTTGGAGGGAAATGGATGGCATTAGAGCAGATTATGCTAAGTGAAGCCAGCCAATCCCTAAAAAACAAATGCCAAATGTCTTCTTTGATATAAGGAGAGTAACTAAGAACAGAGTAGGGACCAAGAGCATGAGAAGAAGATTAACATTAAACAGGGATGAGAGGTGGGAGGGAAAGGGAGAGACAAGGGAAATTGCATGGAAATGGAAGGAGACCCTCAGAGTTATACAAAATTACATACAAGAGGAAGTGAGGAGAAAAGGAAAAATAATACAAGGGGGAGAAATGAATTACAGTAGAGGGGGTAGAGAGAGAAGAGGGGAGGGGATTGGAGGGGAGGGGGGATAGTAGAGGATAGGAAAGGCAGCAGAATACAACAGACACTAGTATGGCAATATGTAAATCAATGGAAGTGTAACTGATGTGATTCTGCAATCTGTATACGGGGTAAAAATGGGAGTTCATAACCCATGATATGTCAAGAACTATGTAATGTTCTGAACAACCAACAATAAGAAAAAAAGACAAAGACATGTGGCCATGTGACTTGGGAATAAAATAAACATGACCATTTTGACAAATTCTAAAAAAAAATAAAAATGAAAATAAAAATGGTAAAGGACATATTAATTTGATTGTGGTAATTATTACACAATGTATATGTATATTAAGAACATCACACTATACACCTTGAATATATATAGTGATTATTTATCAATTAAATATCTTCAATAGAAATAAAATATTTAAATTTATCACATATAATATTTTTTAAAATTTCATAAATTCTCAATACTGTAGCTACCAGTAAGACTTACAACTACTCTTGGTCTTTTCAGAAAGAGTTGAATGTAGAGTAGATTAATTAGGATCACATTGTGTTTGCTCCTTAATAAGTTAATCCACCTTGAACTAGTTAAACTGTCTCTCTGTCTCAATTTTTATATCTCCAAAGTAAGGTGTACCTACCCATTACTAGAATTAAATGGGTTAATAGTTGTAAATTTCTTAAGTCAGAACTCAGTAATTCTGACTAAATATGGTGCCATACACAGGGATATATACCTATATTTCAAAGCCATTCTACCTTGGAATGCATTTCTTATAGAGAAATTATCATCCATGTGACAAGAAAAAAATGTACAAATGATAAGCCATATACTAATTTTAATTTTATTTAAAAAAGAATTTAAAACTATTCATTAGTATCATAATTTTATTCCTAATATAGGTATAAATAATACATTAGGAAACTATTTGAAATTATAAAATTAAACATGAATTAATTTTTTTTACTCCTGAAAGTTTTTTGTTGTTTGGTCTTTTCATGTAAATCTGAACATTCTTCATTCTGTTCAGGCAAACACTTTTTAAAATGAATGCTTATGTGTACTGCTTCTGCTTCTCTTTTCTGATTAACCCCAAAAATCTCATTCAGTTTAGTTTTCACCTTACCATTATAATGAACAGGTTCTTCCATAGTTCCAACAACATCCATTTTTCTATATCATTCGTGAACTTTTTGGAAACAATATCCTCTAATATTTGTTTGAGAACACTGAAAATTTTCATTCCACCTCAACTGCTTCTTTTTCTCACTCTCATTGATAGCTTCTCCTATCCTTAGTTTTGTCTATAATCCTTTCCTCAATTTCCTCCATGTGATCTAACCCATTATCTATATATGCTAATAAGTTGTGAAATGTAGGATTGTTGATGACCTGACCCTCACTAAGTGACAAACACCATGAGGACAGTGACCTCATTTGCCTTGCTCACATTTGTACTTATAGTTCTGGGCTTTATGCTCATCGTACTGCAGGAACTCAATGAATATTGAGAATATGGAGGGAATTAATGAATAAGATATATAATTTATATATATATATATATATATATATATATATATATATATATATAATGTATAATATAAACTATATAATACACATTGGAATATATAATTATCTAACTCAGTTGTTTCTGAAAATATTGTTTCATGCATGCATATGGAAAGGTCACTACAGGATTTAAGAACATTAAGAAGTCAAGGAAATCCATCATTGGTCTTATAACCTATAATCAGAATATCATTACAAGCCAAATGAGCATAATTTGTCACTTTGAAAATTCTCAGGTTGAAAATCAGGTCATTTCTAATACCAATTTACGCAGGGCAAACAGGTCAGGTAGTCCACCTGTTCTGTATATTTCTCCCAAATAACTTTCAAACTGGCTGACTTTCTCTAAACTATTATTCATTGCTAAAGGGACCTCCTGATGTTTCTCTTCACATGGCATCCATTTATAAGCAGCCTTTTCTTCTAAATCTAGTTATTTGTAAGAGCTTTTAGAGGGCAGTTTGGCAGTGTTTAATAAATATGTAAATATGTATAATTTTGATCTAACATTTTCAATAACAAGATAGCCAGCTCACTAGAACTCTCATTTATAATAATAGTAATAATAAATAGTTTATAGAATAAATGTTGGGAAATTATAACACTATCATTCCTTACTAGAGTATATCAGGTAGGTATTATTATCAAGTACATTTCACATATAAGCAAATTAATGCACCAAGAAATTAAATAAGGTTCCTGAGGTCACATCATTTATAAATGGCAGAGCTGGAACTTGATCCTAGGTATGATCATTCTAAAATCCATTCTCTTAATTTCCTGTACTAGGTTGACACAAAAACATCAAATTATTTCACTAGGAGTTATATAATTTAACTAGGAATGCAGACTTAATTCAATTTCCAAATGAATTGTTAGAACCAGCTGTAAATGCTTATATCATTAACCTAAACACAGAAGAAACAAGACTCAAAGTCTAATCTGAGCAAATTAATGTTTCTCCCATTGCTTCATTTAACTTATTCCCTGGGAAAATTTCTCCTCTTTTTCCTGAACAAAACCTTGGGTTTTCGAGATGAATGGGTGTAGATAAGAGAGGTAAAATGACCCAAATCTTATTTAATTGTTTACTTCCAACCATGATCTTGTGCTTCCTAAAACTGAGAGATGATTAGAACTAACTCATCTGTTCACAACACACTTTTGATGGTATTTGGAAACCTCTCCTCACTTGCAGTAACCTTCTAGTTGTAGCTTGCTCACATTTTAACACCCAAGATTCCAATGGTCTCTCCAACTTCTAACTGGTCCATTTTATTGCAAAATTGGATAAAATAAAAACCACTATCCTTATTCCACCTGCATCTGCTATGGTTGGAACACTGAGTAATCCCCAAAGGTAGAGGCTTGTTTTTTTAGAGCAGCTGTGTTGGGAAGTGCTGTGAACTTTTAAGAGGTGGAGACTTATGGGATGTTGTTTTAGTCAGATTTTTCCCTGCTGTGACCAAAGAACAGGACCAGCACAACTGTAGAGGAGAAAATTATTATTTGGGAGTTCGTGGTTTCAGAGGCTCCATTCCTTGGGGCTCAAGGTAAGGCTGAGCATCATAACAGAGAAGGTGTGGCAGAGGAAAGCAGCTCCCTTGGTGATCAGGTAGCACAGAGAGAGACTCCATTCGCCAGATAGAAATAAATACCCCAAAGCCATGACCCCAATTAAACACTTCCTCCAACCACACCTCATGTGCTTCCAGTTACCATCCAGTTAATCACATCAAGGATTAAGTCACTGATTAGGTCAAGGCTATAACCCAATCATTTCTCCTTCTTGAATTGTCTCACATGTGAGCTTTTGGGGGACACCTCACATCCAAACCATAACTGATGCCCTTAGATAATTGGTGGCAAATCCTCAAAAGGTATTTAAAGAACCCACTTGTCCTCTCTCCCTCTAATCCAGTTGATGAAATTGTTTGCTCCTATATGTGATTCTGCCAAGATATTCTAGGATCCACTGCCCTCATCAGATGTAAAATTATTGGAGCTGATAGATCTTCAACTTGAACATAAGAAACTATAAAATAAATCGTTTTTCTCTTTATAAATTAGCTGCCTCATGTATTTAATTATTCTAATGCAAAGTGGATTAATACAGTATTTCTATGGGGATACTGGGTATTGAATCCAGTGCCTCAAGCATGCTAGGTAAGGGATCTACCATTGAGCTACATGACCAAGCTTTCATCCTGTGTGGTCCATATCTGGAAGTGTAAAAGCATATGTGTTCTTCTATTGGACAAATCCAGAAATTAAAACCAATCATAATTTAGCAGCTATTTTATTTTGTTCCATCACTAATATAAATTACTCAGATCTGTTCCTATAGACTAATCAAGGTCTAGATAGACAGCATTCTGTTCTCTCTCTCTCTCTCTCTAGACAAAGCAGACATATTTTGAGATCTCTAACTGGTCTGGTTAAAGAAAGTTGACCAGAGAAAACAAGAGCACAAACCCATATCATTAACTTTGAGTCAAAATGGAATAAACTACCTGCAGTTTGCTCCAAAGAAATCCACTTCAAAAATAACTTTCTTTATACTTAATACTTTACAATTCATGACTCTTACAACCTGTATTCAGTGACAATACAAAACCAATCCAAAATTGAATATTCAAGTTTAGTGTAACTGATTTTAAATTGTGAAACTTGGTTAACATTGGATTGTTCCTTGATTATTCTAAATTTGTTTCATTCAAGTCCCAAAATCTTAATATTTTGTGAGTAATCTTTGAATCACTCTTTCATAATTGTTAAATCTTTCCTAGAAGTATGTGGTCTTAACTTTTCAGCCACTATTTACTTCAAAGCTAGTGAGACTAGAAAATACTACAATTTTCTTTGTCCCAACATTGTATAATCTAAAATGCACTGTGTCCTGCTGAATGCTTGGGATTCCTGGAGGGTTCTCATATTTTTCTGAGTTGGTTTTCATGACACCTACCCTATTAAATCATCCTGTTCTTATACTTTGTACATGAAGAGGACTTACATCAAATTGCATTTAAAGATATTACTCAGCACTAAAAAATAACAAGATCATGGCATTTGCAGGGAAATAGATGGCATTAGAGCAGATTATGCTAAGTGAAGTTAGCCAATCCCCCCTCCAAAAAAAATGCCCAATGTCTTCTCTGATATAAGGGAGGTGACTCGAAATGGAGTAGGGAGGAAGAGCATGAGAAGAAAATTACCTCTAGATAGGGAAGAGAGGTGGGAGGGAAAGGGAGGGAGAAAGGGAATTGCATGGAAGAGGGAAGAAGAATGCCTTAGTTATATAGAATACAGGTATGACGATGTGAGGGGAAAAAAAAGAAATGTGTCACATTAAATTGGGTAGATAGAAGTGATGGGAGGGGAGGGGTGGGGAAGGGAGGAATGGAAGGACAGCAAAATAAAACAGACCTTATTATTGCTGTGGGTATATACGTGACTGCATGACCAATGTGATTCTGCAACCTGTACACTCAGAAAAATGAGAAATTATATCGCATCTGATTCAAATGTATAATATGTCAAGATCTTTGTACTGTCATGTGTAATTAATTAAAACAAATTTTAAAAAAAGAAAATGTTTGGAAGGTTGAACCACTTACTAGTATGATTGACTAGATTATAATTACTATTTTTAACCTAGTGTTCAAGGCACATTGAATTTATCTCACATTATATATGCTAGAGATATATTTTCTTTTGTAAATGAACAAACTATTTACATCTCTAGTCATGAGTTTCTTGTGATCTGCAGGATCCATATGCTGTAATTGGTTATTCCTTCCAATTTACAAATATAATCTGTTATGCCCTACAATTTACAGGCTTCACTCATTTTTACCACTGGCCATGTGCATGAATGTGAGTATGGAAATTCGTGACTTCAAAATCCAAGAACCCTCATTTATAAATCACTTGTTTTAATCCAGAGTGCTGATGCATGTCAATAGGCATCTCTATTAGGAATTAATCTTGCTTTATTTTTAATATCAGCTTCTTGTAGGCCTACATTTAAATGAGAATATTGGGATTATTTTAAACCATAACCAGCTATTAACTGTTTTTGTCTTTTATATTAGATAATCCTTTTGATTTTAAATGTATACATTAAAGAACATTTCCTGGGTAGTAAATAAATTATCATCTTATTGATTATGAACAATTAACTTTTCCCTGAAATTTATTTGATTTACACATAGTAGTAAATACTTGCAACACCCCACATGTATTTTTATTCTATTAACTGCTATTTCTGGCTATTAATACATATTTGAATAATTATTTTTTATATGTTGTGTTGCTTTTTATTATGAGTTATTCCGTTGTACACTGCAGAAAAAAATGGCAGGCTACTTAAATAACTTGTCATTGGTCTATAAATTTATAATATATTCATTTTACCCTAAAATTATTTAGAACTAGTCAAGTAAGTGAATATTCTCCAATTTTACAGAAGTATTTATTCTTGACACATGTATAAAATTAACTTATTTTAAATTATGTTGAGGTCATCTAGATATATATTTATTTTATATAAAGTTTATAATATAGAAGTTCAGAAATATTACTGATCTGACCCCTTTTGGCACATATTTCCCTATAGATTTAAAGTTTTAAGACAAATTGATGTGTTATCTCACTAACATGCTCATTCAATAATGAGTCAGGTTTAATGAATACTCAAGGCACAGCAATTATACAGACTGATGCCATGTAATCCCAAGGAAGTTAGGAAGTCTACATAACTAACACCACTGGGTCATGACCTTCTATTGGGCTGGTTTACATCATGTAATAGTTATATCTGGAGTAAAATAATTTATTTAATCTTTTATTTTAAAATGACATTATTAAAAAAGATAGAGAGAAGGATGATTTCTCCTTTGAAAGCCCTACATTATACATGACTTCCTCCTTTAAAAGTCCTCCATTATACATATTCTTTTGGATAGAATGGGAGTTGGACATATGTAACTGGATTAATTAATATGGAATTTACTTTTTTGTTTCATATTGGTTTGTTTTGTCAGAGGTGTACAATGAGGCAGAAGTCATATCTCATCAGGAAAATAAATGACATAAACATATGTGGTGGAGCATGACTATTACAAATGATAAGTATAATTTAAAAATTAAGTATTCCTGCTTTAAAACATTCTTAATAAACTCTGGATTTTCAAATCTGTAGTAATAATAGACTCAGGTCTGTAAAACAGAGACAATGTCAAATTGTTTCCCTAATATTATTATAATTATTTTTCAAAAGAAAGTCAATTTGTATTTTTAGCATTAAAACAGTCCAACCTGCATTTTTGTTTCTAGACAGACATTTCACAGAAAATTGCATTTCTGTCCTCTTTTAGAAGTTACTTTAGAAGATACACTAAATCAAATGTCTTATCATTAGTCCTAACATAATTTTATATGTCAAAGGACAAAAATAGAAGGGATATTTAAGTATAGCATTTGTTCAAAGAAATCAATATTTGTGCACTTGGTAATAATTCTTTTTATATTATATGCTTCATTTGGTTTTTCAATAGTGATCATATTTGTAAATTACTGACCAAATTGTGGCACGAATTTTAAGTTCATTAGAGAAGAAGTAATATGAAAGAGGCAGAAGAGGAGAAGGAGAAGGAGTTAAGATAAAGAAGACACAAATTTTGGTCCTTTTCCAAACTATTACTCTTGTGGCCTTCAGAAAGTCATTTAGCTCAACCAGTCATAAGTCACTTCTATTTATATTAGACTGATAATAATTTGTTTTGCCAACTCCTTAAAGATACAAGAAACAATGAAGTTTAAGGTCATAAGAGGAAAAATCACAGCAACTTGAAAATTATTAAGCTCACACTATATATCATTCACTATTTATGCCACTGTCCTTAAAGAGAACAGCATTTGAATTTTACAAATACATAATCAGTCATGACTCATACCCACAAATGCATATTATGCATTTTAAAAGTTAAATATGATAGAATGTTTCCTCCTTTTTGAGGCAATTAACAACAAACCTTGTCCTTCCCACCTGATTATACTTATTTATTGATCCAGATATATTCTAGAATTCTTAGGTTAATATTAAGAAAATATTATTTAGCTATCACCCATATAAGTTTGATAATTTAAACAATGATGCTAGTATATTTAAAATAGTTAATTACTACAAACATTTTTGAGGTTATTGTTTTAAAATGAAAAGCAGATTTTGTTAGAAATAGCTTTTAAGAGTACAAGCTAGAACATATTTCATTATTTTATAATAAACATTAAATGCAAAATGTAGTCTACTTACAAAACTTCTAAACAGAAAGAGGGAGTGGAAAATATGATGAATTAAAGTCAATTAGCAACTTGAATGAGCTCATTCATCTTGAAAAAAAAATATTTATAACTTTTAAGGATTTCAAGTAAGTAGATGTATCTTAAATGCATATATTTTAATGGTGTTCAAATTTTATTTTAAAATGTTATTTAATACATTTACACACAGGGAGAAACACTTCTAAAACCATTATGTTGCTAAATTGTGAAAACAGGCTGAGATAAATTATAATATAGAAACTACTGCACATTTTTTAAGATAACAGAAGCAGGTGAAAATCCAGAGAATACTTTGAAAACTTAAGTTTCTAGTGATAATGTGCTTAGTACATTTTAAGATATCTTTTTTATTTGCTCTTAAAAATCACATTTATATAGTATTATGTCTTTTTTATGGTGGGAGATGTACTTGGATTGAACACAGGGGCACTGAACCACTGAAACACATCCCCAGCCCTTTTTTGTATTTTATTTAGGTACTGAATCTCACTAAGATGCTTAGCATCTAGCTTTTGCTGAGGCTGGCTTTGAACCTGTGATCATCCTGCCTCAGTCCCTGGAGCTGCTGGGATTACAGGCCTGCTTCAGTCACTGCGCCTGGCTTGGTACTGTGTCTTTATACAGTTTTCACATGCCTCTTAAAATGATACATTTTAGGATGACCTTATTTCTGCACAATTCTGCAGACAAGATATATAAATAAAAATAGGCTATTATGTGAATGCATGCAAAGCAAGTGATCGCTACCATTTGAATTAATTAGCATTATTTTTGCTTTTAAATGACATTGAAAACTACCTTTATAAAATCAAGAACACACTTATTTTCTTCTATGAATAATTTCTAAATTGTGATAATCCCAATTTCCATTTACTAATTTTTATTACCTCTTTATCATATAGAACATATATTATCTAAATAGGTTACTAAGTAGACAATGAAATCAGGCATTGCATTTTCCCCAAAGAAATCTTGCTTTCTATAATTCCCAATAAATTCCAAGAAGAGTCAGTTTTCTCATTACCAATCACATGAATTTTCATTTTTCCTCCTTTTAAAAACCATATGATTTTCCCCTGGAGGTATTTCAAAACTCATTCATTATGTACATAAATACATAGTTCAAACGTTTATGAAAACTAGTAGAGAGGAAAAAAGAATAATGGCAGTTCTAAAATAAATCTTAGGTCTCTTTCTGGGACACATAATATCTAAAATTTCTACCGACTATTGCTAGTTCAAAAAGTAAAATAGCACTTGATTTTTTGACTTAAAAAATATTGATGTTTTAACATCTAAAAATATGGTTTGCCCTTTTCAGTAATTACAAATCGCACCCTTTTGTGCAACTATAAGTTACTTTTTAGAAAGTTCTAGAAAAGAAGAAGAAAAAGATCTTTATGTTTGGTATGTTTTCAGTTTCAGCTCACTTTCCAATAACATTTTGAATTTTTCTTTTATTTTATTTAAGACCAATAGTCATGGAAAAAATGTATGCATAGCCAAGGTACCTCTATAAAATTTCCCAAATGAAAAATAACTAGTGTCTATGTGAAGAAATAGAACTGTATCAGCATCCAAAATTACATCTCGTAAGATTTTGTAGTTGTTAACCACTGCAACCAGCTTCCTCACTCTGCCTGGCCCCACTATACTGCTCTCTAAAATAACACACTACTTTTGGCTCCATTTTCACTGTATATCAATGGAACTGTATATTATGTGCTTTTTTAATTCTCATCCTTTTTCCTTTACATAATTTATTGAAAATTATTCATTACTATACCCTCAACCTTAAACATTAATTCTCACTGCTACATAATAACTTGTGTGAATTTATCACAATGTACTTATTTATTTTAATATTGACAATCACAAATTTTCCAATTTGAAGATAATTGAACTATTGCACCCTATGAATGTGTCTTTTTTTTTTTTTTTTCCTACTGAGAAAACATGTAAGAAGTGCTATCAAACACAACAAAACTTTGGAAATACTGTCAGTTTTCCAAAGTGGCCATAAGGAAATTTGAAAGCAAATAATAAACTTTAATAATTGTTTTTTTCATAAAGGGTTAATGAGTATAAAAGTTATTTCACAAGTAAAATTAATTCTAGAAGAAAGACTGCAAATTTAAGAGTCAAGAGAGAGATGAAGTTGATGCAATCCTGATAGAAACAGGCTGCTAACTATTTGCTACATGAGAATGAAGATCCTCCAATGTGGATCTCTAGTTAAATGCCTCTCAAAAGTAACAGAGCATGGAATAAAGCCAAATCAGGAGCACATTGGGTAAACATATTTAGACAGGCATTTTTTTTTTTTTTTTTTTTTTTTTTTTTAGAGAGAGTGAGAGGGGGAGAGAGAGAGAGAGAGAGAGAATTTTAATATTTATTTTTTTAGTTATCGGCGGACACAACATCTTTGTTTGTATGTGGTGCTGAGGATCGAACCCTGGCTGCACGCATGCCAGGCAAGCGAGCTACCGCTTGAGCCATATCCCCAGCCCTAGACAGGCATTCTTATTGACTTAATCTAAACACTTGTAGTGAACATGTCTGTGTGCAAGTATATATTAAATGTTGGCGTTCATTTTATAACTATAGAAGATTAAACTGTCATTTTAACTTGCTTTTTGGTAATATGAAATTTCTGGAAAACAAGTTAATCTTTTGCATATGCACATTAGTCTCCTTTTCCTGAGAATGTGGTGCCATTTGACTAGATTAGTGTCCACTCACTCCTCTATCAACCCCGACAGATTCATCTGTAAATGTACTCTCTTTTCAGGTCTCCTTCCCAACTCCAAGCTTCTTTTATAAAAACAGACTACTGAAGTGCTAAAAGCATAGTATTTTATAAACAGTTTTCAAAATAATACACTTTGTTTTCTCTTCCTAGAAATAATCCAGACTTTTTGACGTTGATTCATTGCATCAGAAGTTCATTGGAACAGAGTGACTTCTTCCAATGGGTATTAATAGAAACGGGGATATGACACAGGGATGTGGTTATCTAGATAACAATAACCCACAAATAACTATCCTGATCTTAATTTGCTACAGAGTCCTGGATTAGTTGTAACCAAAAATGGCTTTGTGTTAGAATCACCTGGGGAGTTTCAAAAAACATTCTTGCAGAGGTCTGTGTTCAGTACCAATTAAATCAATCGGAAGGGGGAGCTCAGGCATCAGATTTTTTAAACATTCCCATGGTGATTCTAAAAAGGAGCCCATTTTGAGAACCACAGTATGAAGCCATCAACTTTTAAAGTGCCAATATCTACCCTACAGTTAAAGGAGAATATGTGATCTTTGAAGTTAGCATAGTATGTTACTTTTCCCTTTTTTCTTTTTCAAATTCCAACTGTAAACATTTCTTTATCATTGGAACTCATTAATATTTCCCATGGAAATTGATTTTCTGGGTTTTTTTAAATCATTTCTCCACAAATTCCCTAACCTTAACTGTATGATTGTGTTATGCATGTGACCTTAATTGACTTAAACTTTTTTCTTAAAATCATTTTACATAAAACAAACAAAAATCGGACAGTAATAGTAAAACTCTTCCAAAGACTACATATATCACCAATGTATTACCAATATGTATGTATTAGACAGAAAATGCTTTTCTCCTTTATCATATTTCAATGTTTAGTGAATAAAATTTTGGTAAATTATCATTATGATCATAAACTGATTAGAATATCAACATTCAATCCCACCATTTTACATGTAGCAACTGCTATATCATAAAAAAGAAAATGTGGGCATATGGAGTTGTTTCGATTTTGCTTTTCCAGTTTAATTTCATTGTAGTAAACTAGACATTGTCAACTAAATTTCCTTGGTTACTAAGATCATGGTATTTTTTTAGATAGAGGATATTAAGTATTTAAGGTGGCTTAAAACAAGTATCCTTAGACTCCTCTGCATTTGAACAAAATGAATTTCTCAAGGAGAGTTCTCAGGATTTCACACTTTGATATTTTTAAGAATTTGCTTAGATGTCAAGTTTGATTAATTTATGAGTTTAATCATATTTGTTAAGTGTATTCTACTGCTAAGTACTGTCAGGCCCAGGCTCCTTCCTCATTTCTTCACTTCCTAAAGCTGCTTTAGCCCGTCCTTCCAAATCTTATGACATTTCTTAGTTACCATTTCCATAATGGTAGATAGATTTGTTTGTTTGCCACTCTTATAGATGCAGTCTGCAGAGGCTCTGTTATTCACAGTTATGTGGGAGGCAGAATAGCACTGGGATTCAGAGACTGGTTTCTCAAGTCAAACCGCAAGCATATTAATTCTGGCTTCCTAATGTATCAGTTGAATGACCCAGGAAAAATTTTTAACCTTATTGTCCCTGAGTTTCCTCTTCTGTAAAAAGGAAATAATAAATTCATGCCTACTTAGTAAGGCAATAGTACAGAGTACATTAAATAATTTACTTAATGCCCTTAGCACAGTGCCCATGATATAGTAACTCTCAAGAACTACCACTCTATTTTTAACACCAAGGTGTAATGGAAAATCTATACCTAATTAATACTAGCTGAATGATGCACCATCTGAATTATTTTATTTAGTTCAAACATTATAAAAGTATGTTTTCAAAATTTGGCTCCAAAGATTATAAGAAAATCATCTTACTCTTCATAAACTACTTATTTTATTCCAAAGAAAAGGAAGTGTTCCATAGTACACTTTTGAGTAAGTAACTAAAGTGATTTGGATAAGTCATACGTACAATCGTAGGAATAATACAAGTATATTTTGTAAAGATATTGACTTTCTAGTGCACCAGGATATGATAGCAATTGTGTGTGAAGTAACAGTCTAAATTGAACAGCTAAAATAAAATTGGGTTTGGGAAGATGTCTAATATAAATTTTATCAAAGCCAATTCAACTACAGCAAAACACTAATGAAAATGATAAAACAGACACATAACAAAATTTATAGATGTTATTCATGACCACAAAATGCATTAATAGCTAATATAATGGAGATGAATATCAAAGTTGAAGATAATGTCTTCAACCCAAAACTAGAGTAAAACCATATAAATTCATTTCATCAGAAAATATGTACTCTGGGTTTATTGTGAGTATGGTAAGCACATTCAATCTTAAAGAAGACTTTAAAAACATTTTATGCTGTTCAGAGACTTCATACATATAAAATTCATTTGCTTCCTACATTTAATAAGATGTGTCAGTGTGGAAACTCATGCAGACATACCTCATTTAATATGCTTCACTTTATTGTGCTTTGCAGATAATTGCATTTTTTTTCAAACTGAATATTTGTGGCAACCCAGGCATATGCAAAGTCTATTGCCACTATTTTTATAATAGCCTGTGCTCATCTCAAGCCTCTGTGTCACACTTTGGTAATACAATATTTCAAACTTTTTCACTATTGTATGTTACATGATCTGTGATGGGTGATGTCACCATTGTATTGATGCTACTATTGTTTTCATGTTATTATTATAATTTAGGGAGAGACACCACAAATTGCACCCTACAAAACAATGAACTCAATTAATTAAGGTTGTGTGTGTTCTAACCATTCTTATATGAGCCACTACCCTGTCTCTGTCCCTGTGCTTGGGCCTCTCTATTCCCTGAGACAAAATAATATTGAAATTAGGCCAATTAATAACCCTATTATGACATTTAAGTGTTCCAATGGTATGAAAAGTCATAGCTCTCATCTTAATTCAAAAGCTAGAAATGATTAAGCTCAGTGAAGAAGGCAATGGATCAGCACAAAGTAAATTGAAACATTCTAGAATGGATTCACCATTCAAAATTCCATTAAGGACATGGTGACTCCTAGGAGGAAGTCAAAAGCTAGACCTCTTGTGCCAAAAAGTCAGCCAAGCTGTGAATGCAAATAGTTCTTAAGGGAAATTCAAAGTATTGCTCCAGTGAAACCACAGACAATAAAAAAGAAGCAGGAGGAGGCAATCCTGTGCCAGAACCTAAATTCCAGAGGCAGAGGTAGATCTGGGCCGGGCCTGAGCTCCAGAGCATCTGTTTGTCACTGGAGATGGTCCTGGGCCTGGCCTGAGCTTCTGTGGTGAAGAGGGTGGGGGAAATCTCTCTCTGCCCACCTGCACAGGACCCAAGCCCAGGCCTAGGGTAATCCTGGGTCCATCCGGCCACTAGCAGACACTGCCAGGAGCTCAAGCTCTTACACTGGACCGCCTCCAGCAACCAGCACACACCCACTGGAGCTCAGTCTGGGCCCAGATCCACCTCTGCCCACCTCCAAAGGACACAGGGCTAGGGAAGGACAGGGTCTGTCGCTCCTCCCCCCATCACCTGGGAGCCCAAGCCTAACGTATTTCCTTCTTGGGACACTGTAGACATACCCATACTCTTCCCCACACAGTGCCCTTGACCTTTCAACAACAGACAGGGACTAGAAGCAGCTGCATCTTGGAGCAGGCATCCCAAAGCCTGTTTAAAGCACACCATTTCAGCCCCATCTCTGAAAGACCTTGCATCCATCTTTGGGACGTTCCACTGCTATCTATAGTTACCTCTCCTATTGCCGCCACCACCTTTAGTTGCAGTAGCATCCATCATGGGACACCAGTAGGGTCCAGAAGCCCAGCATCAAGATGAGGTACAGACTATCTGCATGGGTACTACAAGAATATAGAGTAGAATCTGTAATATCTCAGATCCACACTGCAAGAAAGGAAGATGCATAGACAACGTGGAAAAACAAGGGAGGAAAGTGCCCCAAACAAACCAGGATACTAAAATAACAGATCCTATGGACAGTGAAGTTGATGAAATGTCAGAGAAGGAGTGAGAATATTCATAATTAAAATGATCTTTGAATTAAAGAATGACTTAAATGAGCAAATACAGGCAAAAATTGATCACTCCAATAAATAGATAAGAGAACAAATACAGGTAGCAAAAGATTACTTCAAGAAAGATATAGAGACTATGAAAGAAAACCAATAAGAAATCCTTGAAATGAAGGAAATAACAAAACAAATAAAAAACTCAATAGAAAGCATAATCAACAGACTAGATCACTTTGAAGACTGAATATCAAATAATGAAGACAAAGTATACAATCTAGAAAATAAAGTTAACCAGACAGTGACGATAGTAAGAAACCATGAACAGAGCTTCCAAGAATTATGGGATCGTATCAAAAGACCAAATCTAAGAGTTATTGTACTAGAGAAAGGCACAGAGTTTCAAACCAAAGGAATGCACAATCTCTTCAATGAGATAATATCAGAAAATTTCCCAAACATGAAGAATGAATTGGAAAATTAAAACAAGAGGCTTACAGGACACCAAATTACAATATTACAACAGATATACACCAAGGCACATTATAATGAAAATGTCTAGCACACAAAATAATGATAAAATATTAAAGGCCACAGAGAGCAGAATTAGATCACACATATGGGAGGAGACCAATTCGTTTATCAGCAGATTTTTCAACCTAGACCCTAAAAGTCAGGAGATCATGGAACAACATATACCAAGCTCTGAAAGAAAATGGACGCCATCCAAGATTCTTATCTCCAGCAAAATTAAGCTTTAGATTTGATGATGAAATGACAAACTTCCATGATAAACAAAAGTTTAAAGAATTTACAACTAGAAAACCTACACTAAGGAACACCCTTGGCAAAATATTCCATGAAGAGAAAATGAAAAACCATGATGAAAATTAGCAGAGGGAGGTATTACACTAAAGGAAAAGCTAATCAAAGGAGAAACTAAGTCAAGTTAGATACCAAAAATAAACAAAATGGCTGGTAATACAAAGCATGTCTCAAAAATAACCATGAACATTAATGACCTAAACTTGCCAATCAAAAGACACAGACTAGTGGATTGGGTTAAAAAAAGAAAAAAAAAAAAAAGACTCAACAATATGCTGCCCCCAAAGAGACTCATCACTTAGGAAAAGACATCCACAGATTGAAGGTGATAGGTTGGAAAAAATCATCTCTCTCACATAGACTGTGGAAGGAAGCAGGGATTTCCAACCTCAAATCAAATAAAGTCAACTTCAAGCTAAAGTTTTTTTTTTTTTTTTTTTTTTTTAAAGATAGAGTGAGAGGTGAGAGAGAGAGAGAGAGAGAGAGAGAGAGAGAGAGAATTTTTAATATTTATTTTTTAGTTCTCGGTGGACACAACATCTTTGTTGGTATGTGGCGCTGAGGATCGAACCCAGGCCGCACGCATGCCAGGCGAGCGCGCCACCACTTGAGCCACATCCCCAGCCCATCAAGCTAAAGTTAATCAAAAAGACTAAAGAAGGACACTACATACTGCTCAAAGAAAACATACACTAGAAGACTAACAATTATAAATATATACGCCCCAAACAATGGAGCATCTATGTTCATCAAACTCTTCTCAAGCTCAAGAGACAAATAGACCACTACACAATAATTTTGGGTGACTTTAACATACCTCTTTCACCACTGGATAGATCTTCCAAACAAAAGCTAAAAAAAGAAACTATAGAACTCAATAATACAATCAATAACTTAGACTTAATTTATATATATATATATATATATATATATATATATATATATAGACTTTCATCTTTCAACAAGCAAATACTTATTCTTCTCATGTCAGATTAGGCCCTGACTTCCTTAATAAGACTCCTATAGCACAAGAATTAAAATCAAGAGTCAATAAATGGAATGGATTCAAACCAAAATGCTTCTTCTCAGCAATAGAAACAATTAACGAGGTGAATAGAGAGCCTACATTTGGGGAACAAATTTTTACCACATGCACTAATTTCTATGATATATAAAGAACTCAAAAATCTTAACACCAAAAAAACAAATCAATAAATAAATAGCCCAACCAATAAATGGGCAAAGGAATTGAACAGACACTTCTCAGAAGATGACAATCAATCAATAAATATATTAAAAATGTTCAACATCTCTAGCAATTAGAGAAATACAAATCAAAACTACTCTAAGATTTCATCTCACTCCAGTCAGAATGGCAGCTATTAAGAATACAAACAACAATAAGTGTTGGTAAGAATGTGGGGAGAGACATTCACTCATGCACTGCTGGTTTAACTGCAAATTGGTGTGGCCAATATAGAAAGCAGTATGGAGATTCCTTGTAAAACTGGGAATGGAACCACCATTTGATCCAGCTCTCACACTCCATGGTCTACACCCAAAGGACTTCAAAACAGCATACTACAGGGACACAGCCACATCAATGTTTATAGCAGCACAATTCACAATAGCTAAACTGTGTAACCAACCTAGATTCCCTTAAGCAGATGAATGGATAATGAAAATGTGGTATATATACACAATGCCTGCAGCCAAAGCCTAATCTTGAACCAATCTCCATAACAAAAGTGCAAGATGAAACCTGTAGAAGCTGCATACAGCAAGTTACAAGTTACACAGAAGATCTTGCTAAGCATGGTTACATAAAACAAAAGGTCTTTAATATAGGTGAAAGAGCCTTATGTTGGAGGAAGGTGCAATCTAGGACTTCAATAGCTAGAGAGAAGTCAGTATCTGGCTTCAGTGCTTCAAAAGATAGCTTGCCTCTTGAAAGAGGCTAATTCAACTAAAATTGCTTTAAGTTGAAGGCAATGCTCATTTACCACTTTCTAAATCCTAGGACTATTTAGAATTATACTAAGTCTACTCTTGCTGTTCTCTATAAATGGAATGTTTGCACAACAGTAATATGTTTATAAAATGGCTTACTGAATATTTTAAGCCTATTGTTGGTAACTACTACTCAATTTAAATTTTAAGTTTAAATTTAAAAGTCCCCTTTAAAATATTACAGTATATTACTGTTCATTAGCAATGCACCTGGTTTCCCAAGAGATCTGTCAGAGATCTACAATGAAATTAATGATGGTTTCATGCCCGTGACCACAATATCCATTCTGTAATACCTGGATCAAGGTATAATTTTGACTGTCAAGTCTTATTATTTAAGAAATATATTTCAGAAAGGTGTAGCTGCTATAGAAGGTGATTCCTCTGATGGATCAGGACAAAGTAAATTGAAACATTCTGGAATGGATTCACCATTCAAAATGTCATTAGGAACACTGTGATTCCTAGGAGGAAGTCAAAATCTCAATATTAATAAGAGTTCAGAAGAAGGTGATTCCAACTTATGGGTGAATATAAAGGGTCAAAGACTTTAGTGGAGAAAGGAGCTGCAGCTGTGGTGAAAATGGAGAACTAGACTTAGAAATGGAGCTTGAAGATATGACTGAATGGCTGCAATTTCATGGTAAATCTTTAAAAGATGAGGAGCTGCTTCTTGTGAATAAGCAAATGGCTTTTTAAGATGAAATTTACTTCTGGTGAAGATGCTGTAAACATTATTGCAATGACAACAAAGGATTTAAAATATTGCATGAACTTAGTTGATAAAGCAGCAGCATGAATTGAGAGGACTGGCTCCAATTATGAAATGATTTCTACTGTAAAATCCTATCAAAAAGCACTGCATCCCCAGCTCAACCAAAAAAAAAAAAAAAAAAAAAAAAAAAAACACTGCAGGATACAGAGAACTCTTTCATGAAATCTTTCATGAATGAGTCAACCAGTACAGCATAATTCAGTTTCTCTCACTTGAAGAAATTGCCAAACCCTCAGCAAACACCACCCTGATTAGTTAACAACATTAATATCAAGGCAAGTACCTCCACCAATAAAAAGATTATAATGTATTGGTTCACATTTTTTTGGCTATATGTAAGTTTTAGTTAAGGTATTTACATTTTATACCTAATGGTATTGCATGCTTAATAGACCACAATATAATGTGCCATGGAAAACCAAAAAATAATTATTTTATTTATTTATTTATTTTATTTATTTATTTATTGCCTCATTTTATTTTAGTGATCTAGAACCCTAAAATATCTCTAAGGTAAGCTTGTTTATATTGCCTATTGTTAATAGGGAAATAACATTGCCATAAAGTTACTAAATAATCCTCTACAAAAATGAACATGGGAAGATATATATCAATATTTATTAAATATATTTGATAAGTATTTCATTAATATTGAATTAAATTTCCTCAATAATGATCCATTTATTTATTCAAAAACATTAGTAAGTGATTGGTGTATCAGATATTTTAGGTGCTATGGATACAGCATCAAATAATATTAAACTAAAGATGGTTCCCTGTACTCAGAGATTAATTATCATGGGTCAGGGAGACAGAAAACTGATAAATTAACACAATATATGATCCTTCTGATGACAATAAATATTCTGCAGGAAAAAAGAACAGGAAGAGAATTAAGAAGCATTGAAGGACAGAGGTTGCTATCACAAAGAAGAAATCTTTTCAATAAAGATCTAAGTGAGGTCTGGAGAAGCCAAGTCCTGAAAGTACCCAGAAAAAGGAGTTGTAGTGAGAGTTTCACAAACTATAAAGAACCTGTACAGAAATGGGCCTACTTGATGTCTTACATGGGGTGTGTGATCATCAGATATTGGCATATTCATAAAATTTATATTTTTAGGAAAATATTTTATGTTTATTATAATGCATGCAGCATCACACAGTAAGTTTTTAGTGAAGGTGCTAACAACATTAGTTACTGCAAAATGTATAATGCTTCCTCAATGTTGTTTATTCTACTTATCATATGAAATCAAACCTAAAGATGTAAAAAATGTAGGTTCTTGCTTTTATAAAATATTAAAAAAATGTACTAAAAACTTGCAATTATGAGAAGAGACAATCAACTATTTTTATAGAGAAAATTTATATAGTGGTGTAACACTGTAAAATATATAAAATCAGAATACAAATAAAAACTATTTTCCTTCTATTAAAATATTACCTTACCTCACTGAAACACAATCATGGGAAGAATATCTAGGGAAAGTCATGTGAAACAGTTTATTTTTACTAATGTAATTCAACTAAGCTCTTTTCTAATGCAAATATGTATAGTTATCCATAAAGTTATGCCACACTCCAACATTAGAAAGTTGGACTGAGATTATGGCTTGTTTACATCAACTTTGAAAGACATAAGAAAATGATACTTTTATTTTCTTGGAATGTTGCAAAATGTCATTGCATTCTTCTAAAACATGCATGTGCATATACAATTCACACACTTCTGAGAAGTATCACATTGATAAATCTATACCAGAGAACATTATTCCTACATTTACAGCAATGTTAGTACAGTTTGAAGCTTATGACATCAATGCAATATATGGATTTCTCTGCATGGTCCTCTTCCTCTTTCTTAGATGATGACATTCTGTTTAGGGCTGTTTGTTTATAATACTATTTTGGAATATTTTATGATAAACCACAATAAAATTTTGTGAAATAAGGCAAATAATTAATGAGTAATTAATATTTTAATATAACAAGATATTAATATTTATTGAATAAATAAATCACACTTATTCATAGTCAAAAGGAGGTAAAATAGATTTACCTCTTTGACTAACAAACTCTTAACACACTAAATGTGGTCAGAGTGACAATGTGTAACTTCAAGGTCTGGAACTTAAGAGTCGCAAACTTTTCCCAACACCACTGGATTATTCCTTGCAGGGAGGCAGCCATCTTTCTCAGGCAAAATAAGTCAAGTAGTGATGAGGGGAAGCCAAGTGAAGGACAAATGAAAAGCTCCAGCTGATCTCTCAAATGGCAGTGTCACCAAATGTGGGATATTTCTATGAGGCCTTTTGGGAACTTACAAATATTCTACTGTCCCAGATAAAAAGGAAGGAAAGGATTCCCAATCAACCAGCAGAACAATGAAGAATAATGAATTATTATTCTTTTAAGCTAAGAAGTTTGGATCCATTTCATTTTACATCAGTAGGAAACTGAAACAACAGATGAGTGTTCCCCCTATGAGGCACAGTGCTGTTTCCTGGGGATATTTCTGAATATAATGAAGTTTATTTTGGAGTCAATCCATGATGTCCTACATCTGCACATGGAAAAATGACTATCAAATAGCTGCGTATTCCTCATGAAAATGACATGAACAACTAGATATAGTTATTTCCATAAAGAAGTAAATACACTTTCTAACCTGAATAACCCCCACCAGAAACATAGTAATAATCTGGAACTGTGAGGATGGATTTTTGACAAATATAACACAGAAAAAAAGACAACAGCTGTTGGGATCGATTATAGTTAAGAGAAACAGCATTTTTGGAAGACTGTCGTTTTAGTTTTGACTGGAATTTCTGGTAGGTATTTTTATGCCAATTAAACAATTTCTTAAAGGCCAAACCTTTCATAAGGAGAAGAAAAGAGAAATTCAGTTTTTTCCAGTTATATATGACTTTGCACTGCTTTCAAATATACAGTCTGAAAAAATTTTTCAGATAAACTATCAGAAAAATTCAATAATAGAACCATAAAATATACTTAATGTTGTTTTCCAAGTACTAATGTATAAAAATTAAATTAAAACTGTTCATGATGACTTTTACTTAACCTAACAAAGGCACTTAATGTTGAACTTATTGGAAGGAAAAGATAATGTTAAGGATTAATTTCATAAAACTATTCCATAAAATCTCAGAGGCAGCTCTGAAATCAGCCACAATTATCAGAATCTGTTTGTGAGTACACATGGATTGATCAACACTCAACATTACATCTACTCTGAACCTGTCTTCACCAATTCTAGGAGAAGTTGTGAATTTTTGTAAGGAAGACACTCCCTTTATGACAAAATTTTACTCTGATTTATGCAAATAGCAGACACTGATCCATGGGCAAAATGTGGTCTCTTAAGCCTGGGGCTTAATCCAAGAACAATATTTTATAGGTAGCGATAGTAGTTAATCCTTTAAAAAATTTAAATGTAAAAATATATCATTTGAAGAAAATGTGATTATAGTATATTATTTTCAGTGATTTCTACCTCTGTTAAATAAGATGAAACTTCAAATAATAAAATGCAAGTGAAGGTAGTTATAAATGCTAACATCCATTAAACTGCAGATTTGGATATCCTAGAATAGGAAGTTGGCAAACATCTCCAAGTCAGCTCTTTCAACATCAGTATCTGGTTCATAGTATAAATTCAATGTATATTGTTGTCTTATCTCAAATTCTGTTCATAAAACATGTTTCTCTCTCTGGAAGAAGTTCAGTAAATTAAATATTTCCTTAATTAAAGGAATAAATTGTAGAATAACTGAAAACTATGCAGAGAAAGATGGAATAATCATACATTAATTTAATTAATTTAGCAATTCTAAATATTTAGATCAAATTTGAAAGAATACAGTGCTGAATATATTTACCATGAACTGAATTAGTTTTCTTTTTCTATCACAAGAAAAAAATATCAAGGGTAGTAACCAAATTTAAGGTGATAAAGGTGTATCAGAAATTACAACACAGATGGAATCCAGCCTAACTTCTTCTCTAAGAAAAACAATTAGATGATTGCTCATCATTATAAGAATAAAATAACAATGACGTGTCTCCTATTACATAACTAATTTACGAATATTCTCATGCTTAAATTAATCAGATACAAAGGACTGATTTTCAATTTAGCCTATTAGTTTCAAAATAATGACATTAAAATAATGTCAGAGTTTATTTCTTAGCCTGCCTAAATAAAACATAAACTTATATAAAATATTTTCATGAGATATATGCCAGATATTTATCAAGCAACATATTTCTCTTTTTGTTATAACAACTCACCTATAATCATATTATCCCAGGGCAAACACAATGATGGTCACAAGAACAAGGTAGATGGAATGCAGTTCATTTCATCCCAGTGTCCCATTCATGAATTGTTGCAAGGGTTGCAAGGAGGAAGGGTGGTGGAAAGAGAGGGAAAGAAAAAATTGAGAGAAAGAAAAAATTGAGAGAAAGAAAGAAAGAGAGAGAGAGAGAGGGTGGGGGGGAGGGAGGGAAAGGGAGGGAGGGAGGGGAACATATGTTAACAGAGCCTTACTTGAAACAAAACAAGCTTTATATAAAAATCTAATGTAAACAATGATTCCTTAAACTTTATCATTTTAGATATACATAATACATGATATGTGGAATAAAAATATGAAATGAAAGAGTTCCACAATTAACTTATTATTATTATCTGTGCTGCTCACAAAAAATGGTAAAGATTTCAATGGCATTCAGTAATCCTAATTTATAAAAATTTCTAAGATTATTTGTATTTTAATGCAGTACATAATAGTAGCTAGTCATTCTGTAAGCCTATTTAGAAAAATAAAGAATAAATATGGATTTTGAGTCAGAGATGTATGATAGGTGAAACTTCAAGCGAGCACATAACTGATAGTTAAGGAGTAGCTATAGTAGCTACAAAGAAAAATAAATAGTTAGGACCGATTATTGCCTAAATTAGTAAATTCAGGGCTCTGCACATGATTTTAATGTAAGTTTCTGCTGGTAAAAAAGATGATTCTTTAAAAAAATTGTGTGGGAGACAGCTTTCACAATACAGGCATTGAAATGAATACAGGGCTAGACTTTTCCATTGAGATGTATTTTTTGGTGGTAAAAGACAATGATGTTTGGAGATTTTAATTTCTAGTGTTTGTTGTGGTTATCTTTTGTTTGTCTTTTTATCATTCCATCAACAAAGTACTTTGTAATCTTTAGTCACAAGTAACTATTACAAAATTATCTAATATATATATATATATATATATATATATATATATATATATATTGATTGAGTAAAAAAGTAAATTGTCAATTTTGGAAAAAATTGAGATGTTTCTATAATTTTTTGATTGTATGCCATATAATATCTTCAATTACCAAAAACTTATAAAATAAAACAATAAATATATATTTAATCTATATAATTTTAAAGTTTTCTCATGGAAAGTAATTTTGTCTGAAAAACAATTAAAATTTATTTTACATGGAAACTGTCTTAAATATATTATTATATCATTGTTTTCCTCATCAAAACATTTTTATTTATGTTGTGTTCATTTAAGTAGTCTTTTATATCATCAAAAATGTACCACTTGTGGGCTGGGGATGTGGCTCAGCGGTAGCGCGCTCGCCTGGCATGCGTGCGGCCCGGGTTCGATCCTCAGCACCACATACCAACAAAGATGTTGTGTCCGCCGAGAACTAAAAATAAATAAATAAATATTAAATACTCTCTCTCTCTCTCTCTCTCTCTCTCTCTCTCTAAAAAAAAAAAAAAAAAAAACTTTAAAAAAAAATACCACTTGTCCTTGATATTTTGAAAGAGAAACTCTGGATTCAATATTTTTCTAAAAAACTATATTTATATTAGGCAAGAATTAATTAGAAATTTAAATTAGCAAATCTATGTAAAAGACAGATGCATAATAATGAAATTCAATTTTGATTATCCATTGCTATTAGGAAGATATTTAAACTATAAATATATGTTTGCAATGACACTCTGACTTCTCAATATTTATGGTAAACAACATGGGTGGTGGTGGCATGTGCCTGTAGTCACAAAAATTCAGGAGACTGAGGCAGGAAAATTTTTAAGCTTGGGAGTTTGAGACTAGCCTGGGTCACAAAGTGAGACCCCACTTCTAAAAACAAACACAACTGTACATGGCTACAGAACTTATTATTTGAATAGATTCCTATAAGTTGGAAATGGCACCAGTTTTATCAATATAGATATATATGACTGATTTTCTTTAAAAGTTCAAATCACATTATTCAGAAAAGATAATAGAATAATAAATATAACCTCATTCTTCCAAATCAAATAATTCACAAGTGTTCTCTCATGACTGAGAGAACCTGGATTCTCACAATGAATCCACATCTTATCAATGCTCTTTTTTAAGAAAACCTTGTACTACCTAACTGCATTACATGTTTCCAAAATTTAACGGAAACCTCACTCTTAGATACTTCTGTTTTAAACCAGATTTTTGAAAGAGAATTAGTCCTGTGGGGGTAAGAGGGGGATAAGACATTTAAACAAATAAAATAAATTGTTTAAAGTCTAAGATGGAAATGTCAGTCTACTCTATTTTAGGACTCAACTTAGAGTACCTCCCAGAGTTCTTATCCATCTGTCAGTACTGATCACTATCACTAAATTTCACTTCACAAAGCCCTTTTCCCCATGACTCCCTTCTCTGAGCAAACACTATTGCTGCTCCCAGTTGGAATGAGTCACACCTCATTCTAGTTTTCTGTCAGACCCAACATCTAAGCTTTAGCAAGTCCTACATGCTTTCATCACAGATGTCAAAGCTAACCATCAACTTACCCAGTTCTTGCCATTCTAGTGTTTTCACCTTGCTTTTTCCCTTATGATAACATCCTGAACCTGTATTATTATGTTTACATTCTATCTTATTTTCTCAAACTGCAGTCCTCAGTTCAAAATGCATCTCCTCAACCAGAGGATCCCTGGCCTCCTTATCTCTCATATTGTCCTTTTTTTTTAACACTATATTTGTAATTGCGGATGTTTTATTATCTGTCTCCTATTAAACAGTCCTCTCCATGAAGGGAGTTTGTTCACTACAAAGTGCCTAGCAGGATTTCTTGTCTCAAGTGGACATTCAACCTATATTTAAAATAATTTAATTAAAAATGAGATTTATATTTATTGTCTGCTGGAAATAGAAAATCTGTGGGAAATTCATTATCCCTGAGACAGCAATTTTGTGGCAGAAAGGATGCCCACTGTGGTTGGCCCCTTGATGTCTCAGGATATACTTGCCAGATAAAATACAGGATATTGGATTAAATTTGACATTCAGATAAAAAACTGAAATGTGTTCAAAATATTTCATGGAAGGTACTTACAATAAGATGTTTTTCACTTTTTATTTGAAATTTAAGGGTAATAGAGCATCCTGCCAGCCATAGAATATACTCTCAGCATAGAAGTGAATGGCTTACTAATCAATGAAAGTTTTGTTTAAACCTCTAACTTTCAAAGTATATGCTAACCTTGGTTGGCAACTCTTAAGCCCAAGGATATACTACCTATCAGCCACATGGGACATTTATGTTCCACTTCAATTTATATCGTGATTCTCACTGATAAAAATGATATACATGAGAATAGCTTGAAGAGTATCTGGGATACCTATTTATCTTAGCATACTAATCATTCCAAAGAAAAAAACAGATTCAAAATTTGATATGGTTTTATATCCAACAGAGTATACCCCTTACAAAAGAGATTTCATGACTTTACCCTTGTAATCATGCTTCTCACTTACATTAAAAAACTATAAAGAAAAAAAAAATAAGTCCAATTTAGCATGTTTCAGAGATGCCCTTAAGTTCATTCTGCACTGTATCCCTCAATATACAGTAATAAAAGTGCAGACAATAAATTATTCCATCCTCATTTTTGTGATGCACTTCTAATTGAATACAAAGCTCACTCCTATTAACAACTTCAGACATTAAAAGAAATAATAAAAAGTCTATTAATATCTCTGTAAGCAAGTTTGTATTGCTTTGAAATGTAGCTACTCTGAAAAATTATACTATATAAAATTCATTTTTGTCATATTTACTTCCATTGAATACTATCTACTTTCTTCTATCCAATGAATAGCAAAGAATTAGTGACTAAGCAAAAATAATCCCTAAGATGTATTTCCACATCAACAGAGAAAACTTCTTGAATGTTAATAAATATATAAAAATTCCTTAATTTTTTATAATTCTCTGTACAACATTTGAATATCCTCTGTTTTCCAGCATTGCATTACACTAATTATTTACATAAGTCTATGCTTTTAATTCCCTTCATAAGAAAGCAGTGAAAATATATTTGACACTGTAACCATTAGTTAAGCTTAGTATTAATAAATTTCATGAATAATATTACAGAGAAAAATCAAAAGCTGTAGAATCAAATAGAAGTAAGTTAAGTAAATAAATTGTATTCTTTTATTTCTTTCATATTTCTTCTTCTTTATTAAATATGTATTTGGAAAATAATCCAAGTTATGAATTATATGTGAAAAGAGACTTTTTAATTTCTGTAAAATTTAGGAAAAATTCAGTCAATAGCAAATGTAATGCAGTTTATAAATATCCAATTTTCAGTTGGATAAATATTTTAAATGCAATATATTCATCTGCTAAAGTATTAATGAATTTCTTGCAAATCTAAATAGAGTTCATGCTGCCACTGAGTATGTCAGAGGAAATACTTGACCCATGTCCATGTTGGAATACTTTTAATCAATGCATTTGTTTCTCCTATGTAATTATGTCTAATTTCATAAATGGTATCCAAGTAATTATATATTTATATATGACTAAGACTGTGCAATATGTAAAGTAGATATAAATTGTGTGTGTGTTTGTGTGTATATATATGTGTATGTGTGTGTGTGTGTGTGTGTGTGTATATATATATATATATATATATATATAGAGAGAGAGAGAGAGAGAGAGAGAGAGAGAGAGAGAGAGATACTAGAGATTGAACTCAGGGGCACTGGGCCACTGAACCACATCCCCAGCCTACTTTGTATTTAATTTAGAGACCGGGTCTCACTGAGTTGCTTAGCACCTCACCATTGCTGAGGCTGGCTTTGAACTCTCCATCCTCCCACCTTGCCTCAGCTTCCTTGTCTACTGGGCATGTGCTATGGGGCCTGGCTAAAGTGTATATTAAAGGGAATATTTTAATGTGTCCTTTTAAAGAAGAACTTTGTACATTTATTGACAGGAAATGAACACAAAATGCTAAAAAAAAAAAAATGACAAAGCTATTCTTTAAAATCTCCTAAAGAGTGAAACTAAGTTAGATCAAAATGACAAAGGTATGTCTATGAAGAAAATTATTTTATTATTTGTGGTTTGTAAGATGATGTCAGATAATATTCTTTAAAAAGTGTGGTATTTGTATCTAAAAATTCTTCTTTTTTTTTAATTCTTGCCTGAGGCTCCAGCATGTGGAAATCTGTTATTTTTTCCTCCTAATTTACCAAACTGATGACTTTGTCACTACTCTATCAGAAAACAATTGGGAACAAATGCAAGCTTGCTAAAAAGTTTAAATAGGGCACACACTGGGAAAGAATCATCTCTGTTTGGTGAAAGAAAAAGTAAAAATGCAGAAACACACATTCTATGTGTGATACACTGATTTTCAACACTATTTGCTTATAGTAATTAGCTTTTTAAATAGTATAAGAATCAGAGTTCTTGTAGTCTGGAAATACAAATAGTGGATAAGCCATGCTACTAAGTAATATAATACCTTCCATTAACTCTATATCTATGAAGAGAAAAAAAATCTTTGGATTTCATAAAAACCTTTGTGTCCATTTATATTAGCATTCTCCAATCATATAATTTATGATGTTTTCATTTAATCAACTGTACTCCACTACCTTTAAGCTACAGAAAATATATCTGAGGTAGTACTTGTTTTGTTGCTATTTCCCCATCAATCTTCTAAGATGGCTACTGAACTAGATAGAAATCAGGAGTATCAAATATTTTCATAGAACTCAGTGCTCTTGCCATTCTGGCAGTGGCAATTAAGAGTGGCTAAGAGACAGGACAGGGTGAAGTGAGAAACAGTATGGCAAAACTGCTACCAAGTACACTCAAGAAGCAATATTATTTGACACCTCTATCCAATGCTTTCTATGTTGTTACTTTGAGCAATTTGCTTTATCTCTGAGTACCTTAGTTTTCTGAGTGCCCAAATAAGTGAAAATCTACCTTTTTACATAGAATAAATTAAAGGATTAAACATGCATGCAATGTCTCTTATAGAAAGTGCAGGGCACACATAGAGTGTTCATAAGAGGTCAGTTTTCTTAAAATTTTCTCCTAAATTCCATATGCTTCATTGCCAAAGTCCAGCCCTGGCTGGGGGAGTGAGGGTCCAGGGGATCCTGAAGGAGGAGTGGAGTCGGCGAAAGAAAAAGAGTCGGGACAACAGGTTGCAAGTTAAGAGCATCCTCCAGAAGAAATCTCTGCTGCCTCTGGAGGGATCTTTATTTTTATACCTTTTTTTATAGGTGTTTTTTCAGGTAGTTAATGGATAGCTTCAAAGCCCAAAACTTTTTTTGATTTACATAACTTTCAAAAGTGACAATCTTTTCTGGCATACAATGATTACCTAAGATATTGAGTATATTTTTCAAAATATTTTTCTGTAACCTTAGCTTTTAGGTTTTTACCTCAATCACTAGGTGTTAGGCGATGCAACTAGACTACATGACTCCTGACCTATTATTCACTTCTAACTTTAAAGCATACCTATAACTATTTCATTAACCTTTAACTTTAAAGCATACTTATGATTATTTGTAAGCTTTCTTACTTCTAAACTAAAATACCAGTAAAACACACTTAAAGTAGTGAAAGTCTATTATTTAAAAGCCTCTGAAGTGCCTCTAAAATATATCTGTTAATTTTACATTATTCTATTTTAATTTCCAAGATAATTTCTTTGCTTCATATGGCCTTTGCTGCACAGGTATTTGTAATTTCTAATATTTCCTTAAGAAAACATACTGCAAGTTTTAGTCATCATTCAATTTAGAATCTACTTAAATAGTAATAATTCCATAATCATTTTCATGTACAGTTTCTCAGCCAACTTTGTTTTATACTTATTGTTTAGTTGTAGTTGGACACAATCCCTTTATTTTATTTATTTTTATACGGTGATTAGGATTGAATCCATGGCCTCTCACATGCTAGATAAACATACTACCATTGAGCCACAACCCCAGCCCTAGGCCAATGTTTAATGCATGGTAATTAATCACACCAGTGGTTGCAAGTGTCACATTATAAATGTATTACCGAACCCTTGTCTAAGTGACCATATAATTTATTGCTACATCAAAATCTAAAGCTGAAATGTGTTTCCAAATGCCCTCAAAATGGAAATCTGAACTGTGCAACCAATCTATTACAATTTTAATACCATAAATTTAATTTTATGAATAGTTTTAAGTTCACACAAAAATTACCAGAAAATAATACATTCCCATGTATGCCCTATCCTTACGTATGCACAGCCTCCCAATTATCAACATCATGCAACAAAGCAGAACATTTCTTAAAACCAGTTAATCAATACCAACTCATCATAATAACCCTAGGTGCATGGTTTACTTTAGGGATGACTCTTGGTGCTCTTCATTCCATAGATTTTGAGAAACATGTAAAGACACAGAAGATTCATTTGGAATAGTTTCACTGCCCTAAAAATTCCAGTGCTCTCCCAATTCATCTCCCTCCCCCGTACCCAATCTCTAATCTCCCCATAGTTTTGCCACTTCCAGAGTGCTGTATAGTTTTAAGTTACAATAGGTGGATTTTTCTGGTTGACTTCTTTCACTAATTAATATACATTTACATTTTCATCATGCCTTTTCATTGCTTGATACCTCATTTCCTTTAATCAATAAATAATATTTAATTGTCCAAATGTACCACACATTAAATAATGTTCACCTACTGATGAACATTGTCATTTTCAATTTTTGACAACTATAAGTAAAGCTGCCATAAACATCTTTGTGCAGAATTTTATATGGATATAGGTTTGTACTCATTTGGGTAAACACTAAGAAATGAGATTTTTGGATCATATGGTAAGAATGTGTAGCTTTGTAAGAAAGTGACAAACTCTTTCAAAGTGGTTGTACCATTTTTCATTCCCACAAGAAATGAATAAGAGCTCCTATTATTTCAAATACGAACAAATATTTTTTTCAGTGTTTTAGATTATCATCACTCTAATAAGCATGGAGTGGTGTTTACTTGTTTTAATTTGTAGTACTGTAGTGACATATGATATTGAATATCTTCCATATGTTCACTTACCACCTGCATATCTTATTTATTGAGGTGTTTGTTTAGGTTTTTTTCCCTGTTGTAATCAGTTTGTTCTTTTTCTTATTGGTGAATTTTAAGAGATAATAGTATATTTTGAATCATACTTTAACAGAGATATATTTTGCAAATTTTTCTCCCAGTCTTATCTTCTTAATCTCGTGATATTATTTTTTACAGAGCATAAGCTTTTTTTTTTTTTTTTTGGTACCAGATACTGAACTAAGGGGCACTGGGCCACTGAGCCACATCCCCAGCCCTATTTTGTATTTTATTTAGAGACAGGGTCTCACTGAGTTGCTTAGTACCTCGCTTTTGCTGAGGGTTCCTTTGAACTTGTGATCCTCCTGTCTCAGCGTCCTGAGCTCCTGGAATTACAGGTGTGTGCTACCATACCCAGCCAGATCATAAGCTTTTTAATTTTAATTAACTACAGGTAATTAATCTTCTTCTTTCATAGAACATGCTTTCAGGGTTATATCAAAAAATCATCACCATATCGAAGGTCATCTTTAGTTTATACCATGTTATTTTCCAGGAATTTTATATTATTGCATTTTCACATACATCTAATATCTACTTTTTTTTTGCACTGGGAATTGAACCCAGGGGCATTTAACTACTAAGCCAAATCCTATCTATGATCCATTTTGAATTAATTTCTGTGGAAACTGTGAAGTCTGGGTCTAGATTCAATATTTTGCATGTGGGTATCTAGTTGCTCCAAAATCATATGTTGAACTTACTATCTTTATTCCATTGTGATGCTGTTGTTATTTATCAAAGCTCAGTTTTCTGAAATGAGAGCCAAAATATTAAGTTTATTTCTCCAAAATATCTTTTCACGGTGACAAAAAAATGGAAACAGTCCTCCAATTATTCTCCTTTGACATTGAGATAGCCATTCTCTGTCTTTCACAACTTATATAAATGCTAAAATCAGTTTGCATGTCAAATGTTAGAATTAGTTTTTAGCTCCCTTAAATGATTTGCTGGGATTTGATTGTGATTTTGCTGAATCTACAGGTCAGTTTGGGAAAATTGATCTTTTTTCTCCATAATACTAGAGACTGAACCCAGGGGCACTTAACTACCAACATATATCCCATTCCTTTTTTAGGGACAGTATCTTGCTAAATTGTTGAGGTTCTTATTACATTGTTAAGGCTGTCCTTGAATTTGCCATCCTCTTGCTTCAGCCTCCTGAGTTGCTGAGATTATGGACATGCTCTACCATGCCCAGGTGAAAGGAAAACTTTTATCTTGAAAATCCTGAGTCTTCCATTCCATGATCTGGGACTCCATTTCATTCTTCTTTGTCATCTTTCATCCCATCCCTTCCTCCCTCCCTCCCTCCCTCCCTTCCTTCCTTCCATCCTTCCTTCCTTCCTTCCTTCCAGATGGATTCTTGATAAGTTGCCCAGACTGGTATGGAACTTGGCAATTATCCTGCCTCAGTTGCCTAGTAGTTGGGATTACAGGGAGCACCACCATGCTCAGCTTCTATATTTTACAAGACATTACTGAAAACAGGCATATTTTCATTCTTAAATGTTTCACATATCTCACCAGTGAACTCATATGGTATTGCTGCTTTTTATTTTGGAACATTATTATCAAATAAATTCAATTTATGTAATATATTATGTAATATAGACTTACTTGGGTTATTTATTTCTTAATTTGAGGATTTTAGTAGATTTTGTCTTTCTAGAAATTGTTTCATTTCATGTAGGTGATCAAATTTTTAAGAATGAATTTTTTATAACATTTCTTTACTATCCATTTAATGTCCATGAGATATGTAGTAATGCCCCTATTTTCTTTTCCATTTAAGTTACTTTTGTCTACTTTCTTTTTCCTTAGGTAGCCTAATCACAGTTTATTATCCTTACTTACATTTTAAAAGAAACTACTTTATTGACTTTCTTTATTTACTTCCTATTTTCAATTTCATTGATGTGTGTTTTAATTTGTATCTCTTCTCTTGTACTTAATTGGACAAATCTTTTTTCTGAGTCCTAGGGTTCAACCTCAGACAATTTTTAGAACAGTGTTATAAACATGGCATCTTTCTTTTATATTATTAAAACTAAAATGAAGATTTGTTTGTTATGGGAAATTGAATACACTCTTTTGTTTTCACGATCTTTACCTAAATATGGTTGAATTTTTTATGATCTGATAATCTTTCAAGTAGAGAAGAAAAAAGAGAATGCTATTTCTCTTTTAAGTAAAACTTTTTTTGGAAATTGGATAAGAATGTTCACTTTAATTTCTACCCACTCATTCACTAGTAACCACTCTTCTTTACTCCCAACAAGTAAACAAACAAAATATTGGAAAACATTTCTATGAAAGTTAGTCACAAATGAGAAAGAGAGAGAGAGAGAAAAAAAGTAAAGAATATCAGTTTGATTTAATGATTATACCAAGGTAGTTAAGGTTATGGTAAAATATTTTAAAATTTTTACACATTATTGATACAATTTTATGAAATGAATTCAAGTCTGAGTACTGTAACTGACAAGAAAGATTCTATTCTACTAAACAAACCTTTGAGGAAGAAATGCAGTATGGTGAAGGGTCAAATAGTGTGTGGAATTTGATGAAGCAGTAACAGAATTGTTTTATTTGAACCTGAGGAGTTCAAATAAAGCCTTGTATACCTTAGTGGAATCATGCTTGACAACAGTTTGGTCATAAAATATGATGATGATCTGAATTAACTATTCATGTATGAGTGAAAATGTAGTAATATGTGGGTCTTTTGACTCTTATTCTTCTGGTTATATCTACTACAAAGGATATTATTCAATAAAATATTTCCAGAAACTATTCCAACTAGGCCATCAAACAATGAGGTTGAATATAACTCTGGGAGGTTAATCACTATATACCTACATAAACTTGATTATCAAATGCTTAGAAGAATCTGTGGTTATCATGGGCAACACAGATAGCAGTATACTTCAAAAGTCAAATTGTGTTATACACAAATACATATTGCCTTGTTTTAGTTGATGGAACACCATGAATATTGGGTTTCTCATAGGAAGAAAACAATCGGCATATAAAATGGGTTCAAATTCCCTTAGGGAATGACCAGAAATTTAGACAAAGAAAATTATGGGAGGTCTTATGACATAGTCAAACTAAATTGCAGGCTTCATTTCCACTACCCAGACTCAGTATAAGCTTGTTACCAAGAGCAGCAGTGCTTGGCTTTGTCTGCAACTGACTTGGGACCCAGAGACATCCGGTTTATTTCCTATCTGAATGATTCCTGTTCACAGTATCAGCTGCATGTAAAAGGGCCAGTTTTGTTGGAAAGGCATAGCACATACATGTGTAAATCTTTTTTCTTTTCTTTTATGTGATGAAAATAAATGCTATAATAAATGTAAATGCTGAAGAAAATGACTGTTTTACTATAAAAGAAATCAGGCTGGGAAGCAGAGAGATGAACTGAGAAGGAAAAGATATGTCATCAGGCTTAGGTAACTCCAACTGTGAACACTCCAAAGAAAGAATTTGGTTGGCTCTAGGGAAAAACCTTATAACCTGTATGGTTTTGATGTGAGGTGTCCCACAAAAGCTCATGGGTGAGACAATAAAAGAGGGTTTAGAGGAGAAATGAGTGGGGTATAGCCTTAACCTAATCAGTGAATTAATTCCCTGAAAGGGATTAACTGAGTGGTAACTGAAGTGGTAGAAATAGTTTTCTTAGAATATCTAAAGAGAAGTTAAGACCTCTTAAACTGTGAGCTCTCAAATAAACCTTTCCACCTCTACAATTATTCTGGTTGGTCTTTTAGTCACAGCAGCAAATTAAAAAAAAAAAAAAAAAAAAAAAAAAAAAACTGACTAAAACACAACCCTTGGGAAATTCTACCCGATCAAAGTATTTTTGTATGCTCAAGGCCTTCAGCCATACTGAATTTATGTTGAACACCAATCCTTACACCTGAGGATTTTGGTCACAGGGTAACTTACTAGTTTCGTGGAACCATATAAATTGTGGTGAATGGTGAATGTTTTTGCTCTAAGAGGGGCCGATTTCTGAGTAGTTAAGTAAAAGGGGGTAGTGAATGCCTATGAAAATGGCCTCTATAAAAATAGTGAATACCAATCCTCAAGAGTGGACTTCTCTACTTGACAGCATTTTCATGCTTATGTGTCAAGCATCAATCATTTCTAGGGGAAGTAAGTGTCTTGTGCTAATTTCACAATAGCAGACTTATGCCAGATTTCCTGGACCTGGCGCTTGTGCCATTTCCTTTTCCTGATTTTGGTCAGTATTGTTTCCCTATAATGAAAAGTAACCATATGTATTAAAGCTTTTCTGAGTCCTCCAAGTCTTTCTAGTGAATTATCAAAACTGAAGATAGTTTGGTAGTCCCATATTTTAAATTTAACAAAGTTGTTTCAAGTATGAAATAAATGGTGCGTGAAGTATTCTTAAGGCGATGCCTAGCATGTGAGAAAAACTCAGTAATTTTACTGTCAATATTCTTAATTTCATTCCTTATCTGGTGAATTCAGAGAATTAACTAAATTGATTATCATGTTTTTTATTTATCTGTGGATTTTCTGTTCTTCACAATAGAAACTAAATCTCACATAGGTAAAAGACGGGCTTTTACCTATCTAGCTTACCATTTGATGTCTAACATCCAGGCAGGGAATAATCACTAAATAAAAATTTCTTCAATGATAAGATTAATAAATACAAATATGACTAAGATCCTGAGGAGCTGCAATGAATAATTGGGAAAATACCACTCAAAAACAATCATCATAGTTTTCTTAGAATATTTGAAGAGAAGTTAAGATTCAAAGGCTTCATTTGGAATTATAATGTTTCCAAGATTAGATCAATAACAGTAATGAAAATGTCATTAAAATACACATGTTGGCCTGGGGTGGTGTCTCACACCTGTAATCCCAGCAGCTTTTGAGGCTGAGACAGGAAAATTGCAAGTTCAAGGCCAGCCTCAGCCATTTAGTGAGGCCCTAAGCAACTTAGTGACACCCACTCTCAAAAAAAAAAAAAAAAAGTGGGGGTGTATCTCAGTGGTTAAGTCAACCTCCCCTACCAAAAAATACAAATGTTGGTCCAGATAATGACTTATCTCTTTCTGATTACAATCTATCCAAGATGGCACAGGAAGTCTCTCAGGGACATGGTACTTAGCAGAGAAGTTCAGGCATTATCATATCTCTTTGCTGAGATCCTGGGAAGAAAACTCAGTCATTCCATGAGTCTAAAATGAATGGATTTTCAGTGTTTTTGCTAACCTTATATTGCTTTCAAAGGCTAAATATCTATAACTTTCCTTAAAGGTATGTGTAATCATCCATAAAATTTTAATATTCTCCTTTTAGGATTTTCTTTTCAATTCAAATCAAAATACCAAAAACTCCATTAGAACAAGATAAATGGATTCCAAAAAAAAAAAAAAAACCAAAAAACTCAATACTGTAAATCACAGAGCTGCAAAACGTAACATTGAGCATGCTAAACCAAGAACAGTCCAGGATAACAGCTACATTCATCTTTTTTTTTTTCTTTTTAATTGTATTTGGTGCCACCTGGTGGCAGCTGCTCACTGTGGCTTAAATATAAATGGAGATATTTCTGGGTCCTGGGTTATTGGCTGAGACTTTCTATATATCAACAGTAATTGCAGGAATGGTTATTAGTTTTCATTCATTGCATTGGTCCAATCCAATGTTGATCCAGGAGAAAATTGGAGCCATGAGAACTCAATCTAGTTCCACTGCAATAAATAAGAACTAGAATCAAATATGTTTCATATTATAGTCCCACCTCTTATTAGAAGTAAAACCTTTATATTTACTTAATTTCTCTCAACCTATTTATCTTAAAATAATAATAATAATAATAATAATAATAATAATAATAATAATAATTTATCCTCATTTTTTGTAATAATTAAATGGACAATTTCTGTAAGATTTTAGTAGTTTTCCTGATAACTCAGCAAACAAACAAAAACAAACCAAAACCCATTAGTATTATGTCATATTAGCAACAATATAAAAAGCTACTCTCTACAGACCAAATGCATTCAAGCTTATAAATTTATATCACACAACTCAAACATAGCAAAGAAAAACATCACACTGATTAAGAGTTTTGAATGTAACAACGAATAATAGTCTAAGCAAAGAAAGAAACATGCTAAAATTTGTGACATTTGGTTTGTGATTTACATATTTTATGTTACCTACAGGTGTATGTTGATATCATATTTTTGAGAATGTGTTTGTGTAAGAAAAAGGAATAGACCCTTTAGAATGTCATTTTCAAAACAAAATGCCTTCAAGAGGAAAGAGCGCTGATTAATCAAAAACATAGAGCATAGCAAAGAAGGGAGGCAGATAGACGAGATGCACTCCTGACAGTAACAGAGCTTTTAATATCCTTTCCACCTTCCTGTATCCCTCTGGAGTCTCTTCTCTTTTAGTAAACTGCCTTTGAAGTACTTCAATCATCCTCTCTCCTACAGGTAATCACTGACCTCTATTTTGGCTGTCACCACCAAAAGCAATGCATTTATCTTTATTTTAACTGGAGTGTAAGCTCCTTCAGGGAAATTGATGAGTTTATTTCTTAGTCTGTATCCCTGACATCATTAATTCAATGCCATGCATCAAGGACAGAAATACATGATTAGATGAACATCCCTTTTTGCTTCAATATTACTATTTAGGAAAGGGATGAAAGAATATGCTAATTGGACACTTCATTATTTTAAGCACAGGGACTGAGTAAGCAATTGGGACTTCCCTTTTTAATCTATTCATGAAAGCAGTTCAGTCTCCTCATAGGAGCTGCCAAATTTCTTCCAAGAGATGAACTTAAACTAGTGTTCATGATGTTTTTTGACAGAATAAATGTCTATGTGGTTTCTTCACCATGTGTGTGTGTGTGTGGGGGGGGGTATTTGCTTTGCAAAGTTTTGAGAATTCCGACAGTTTTTTTTAAGACATTTATATCTTAGTATTTGACAATCATTTTTAAGAACCTTACTTTTTTTTTGCCTGCAATCATTTAATCACATCTATGCATATGTCAAATGTAAGATTGAAATATACAATAATGCAAAGTTTGGACTTTTTTTCCAAGTGCGAAGAGAAAAAGTGTATGAACTTGAGAGAACCTTTATTTTTCAAACAGAATTTCTGCTGATTTAAATATATTCCTATTCCCTTAACAGCCCATAGTCCTATGTAAATTGTGGTATTTTATGCTAGTAATTTGCTTAACTGGTATTTACACAAAGTTTTAAGCACAACTGCTCATGAAAATTTACAATCTGGTGAATCAGCAAACATCCATTTCCACATTTTATGTGTATTTTTCAGACTCATGACACATTTTATTTTTCTATTTCATAGAAATGAAAAAAAATTCATAGGAATGAAATTTTCTCAACTTACACAGAGTTGTCTTTAATTTTAGAAATAGTTCTGAAATTATGTGTTAGAAATTATTTGTGGAAATATAAATTACATTTCAACTATATTACAGATTAAAATTTTATGAAGTAAAAAGTTCTTGTAATTTGTTTTTGCGATGGTGTTGTCATAATAAAGAAGAAAAGAATAGCATATTAGAATTTTATTAGAATGGCATAAGCTACATCTAATATGTACATACTAATACTATATTAAGTATCTGTGTTAGCCTTTCATTGCTGCGACCAAAAAACCTAACAAGAAACACTTAAAGGTGGAGAAGTTTATTTTGGCTCATGGTTTCAGAGCTTTAGTCTTTGACAGGCTGACTCCATTATTCTAGGCCCAAGATGAGGTAGAACATCATGGAGTAAGGGCCTGGTGCAGGAAAACTGCTCAATTCATGACGGCAATAAAGCAGAGAGAGTAAAAACTCCATATGCACACACCCAGTGACCTAACTTTCTCCAGATATACCCAACCTACCTACCATTACCATCCAGTTAGGCCATTCAAATTTTTAAGCCATCCAAAGGGTTAATCCATTCAATCAGTTACAACTCTCATAATCTAATAATTTCACCTCCTGAATCAACACAAGAGTATTTGTGGGGATACTTCACATCCAAACTTTAACAGTATCTCTAAATATAATTTAAAACAATTAATAAGACACATCATAACATTCTAGTAATAGTATTTTTTCTATTACAGTCCTTGTTTTATTATAATAAGAAAAAAATAAGAATAAATTTAAAAAATGATAGTTAAAATTCTTATATTCCTAATTTCTTATGAATTAAATTATTCCAAAATTGTATATGTTACACCCAATAAGATATTATCAACCCTCATAGATATGACTTTGAATTCCAATATGACAGAAGGATGGTTGCTATACAGTGAAGAAATTTACTGCCTTTGTCCCTGGTTCTTGGAAGGAAAAACTTGGATCCTTGAATTTCTCAAATAATAGGAGCCTCACTGTAACTCATGAGCTACTCCAATGACAATCTCTTTTGCGTGCTACAAAATGACACATGGTGGGCTCCCAGAAAGCTTCAGGATGGGAAAAATCACACCAAGAAAACCAACCATGTGATTAAAGAATTAGAACTTTAAACTAGTCCAACCTCCAGGGAGACTTGGGATCTAAAACTCAAGTACAGGGCTGGGGATGTGGCTCAAGCGGTAGCGTGCTCACCTAATTCTCTCTCTCTCTCTCTCTCTCTCTCTCTCTCTCTCTCTCTCTCTCTCTCTCTCCTCTCTCACTCTCTCTTTAAAAAAAATAAAATAAAATAAAAAAATAAAACTCAAGTACAGTCATGTAGATAAAGATTTTACCAACCATGCCTAAGTAAAAGAACCCCAGAGAAGACTCTGCACCTTGGGCTTAGTAGAGCTTCTTGGTTGGTGGATACATTGATATGCAAGGATGGTGATGCATACTTATTCCCCAAAGTGAGGACACCAAAGATTTGTTCCTCCCAGAACATACGAAATGTGTGAGGTGTCTCTTCATTGAGCTCATCCTGAGTAGAATCTTTCAACATGAGTCTGAAACCTTAAGTATAGTGCTTTCCTGAATTTTGAGAGTTAGGTTAGCAAACCATTGAATCTGAGGGTCATGGGAACCATGAATTTGTATCTAGTCAGTAAGAAGTTTAGGTGTCCTGGGAGTCATACTTGCAGCAGGTATCTGAAGGGAGGGTAGTTTTCTGATCACCTTTGAGGTCTGTCTTAATTCCAGGTGGATAGATTCAGAATTAAAATGCAGTACATAAGCTCATATGAAACAAAGAGTAGTCAGTGATTTCAAATCATATATGTTAAACACATATTTCAGTAAGTAATTTAAATTTATTCCCAAACTTACAATAAAATTATATATTAATATTTGTTGTTTTATTCTTTTTTAATGTAAATTTTTAACTGGTGTGTAAAATATAAAAATTTTACATATTTAAGGAACATCATATGACTTTTTGACACAGGTATACATTGTATAAATGTTTAAATCAGGTAAACATACCAATCTTAAAGAAAAAACATTCTCATGTGTACCCAAAGCTCACTGACTGGGTAGAAATTCTTCAAGCCAATATTAACTCACAATAATATATAGAAATATTTTTTTAAAGTACAAAACTAATATGACTAAAGATACTCTTAGAAAAACACTTTTTGTTTACCATTTAGATCTGTAATATTGTTCAATGCCACTATTACAAAATTTCTATTCATTTGACTTTCCCTTAGCCTAAGTACACCAATTACTAATTATTCACTGGTGTTCCTCTAGTTTTATGACTTTTCTGATTAATCTATGCACCTTTTCTGATTAGTCTATTCACTATATGGGATATTGCTGAGGCTGGCTTTGAACCTATCATCTTCCTTCCACAGGCTTCAGAGCAGCTGGGATTAGAGTAACACTAATCTATCTATCTGTATATGTGTGTGTACATATATACACACATATGCATACAAACACATGCATATAACAACTATGATCCTATATTAACTGGCACAATATATATTAATATTTATAATCTCTTTAATATTACACTAGATAATAGTGTATGATACATTAACATGCATTAATATACACTGCAGACATATGACATCTATGTAGAGATATGTATCTCATGTAAATGTAACTCTTAGAGATTATAATCATATATACTACATATAATAAGATCTTGGCAATCTCTCAAATCACTCAATATTTCTTGACTATGAGATTGTTTTTAAGCTCCACAGAGTGGACTATCATCTGAAATAATCATTTTAGTAATTATACAGTGAATATAACAAAGACAGCTGTAAATCCTAATAAGTTACTTAAAATTTGGCACACAGTATGCACTTAGTTCTTAATTGTTGACATAAATAAAAACTATATAAATAAATAAAAAGCAGTAAATGCTTTCTGGACATTGAATTCCTAGTATAGTTCTTTCTGTGTTTTGATTCTAGATTTCCACCCCACCCCACACCATGAGCAAGGTCAGGCGTTCCTTCTTTTTTTGGTACTGGGGATTGAACCCAGGTGGCTTAACTACTGATCCATACCTCTAGCCCTTTTTTATTTAAAGACAGGGTCTCATTCAGTTGCTGAGGCTGGCTTTGAATATGCAACCCTCAGGCCTCGTCCTCCCAAGCCACTGAGATTACAGGCATGAGCAACCATACCCAACCCTTCATTCTTTTTCTATAAAGACTGATACATTTTTCCTATCTGAAGATTTGTGAATAATAACCATGTGTTACAATATTTTATGCTCTACACTCTGCTGGTCTAAATTAATTCATAAGAAAAATTATTTGTGATGGAGATGTTATAGAAAGAAAGAAAGGGGGGGGGAAGCAAGCAATCTTCATATTCAGTAACCTTAACTGAATTAAAATTTTTCCAATATTTTTCAGTGCTTCAGGAAACAATCAAATATATGTAAAGAACAATTAAATGAATTATAGAAGTAAAATATTGTTGTAAATAAAAACTTAAAATATGATAAGGCCTTGTTTTCAATACTTCACAGTATAAAAGATAACACAGTATTGTTCTTATTTTATCTTCAAGTTTTCCACAATTCCCAAGAAATTTTACCTTATTCATTATTGTTTATATGCATAATATCATGGAATAGAATTTAAATTTAAAAGAAATTATTTCAAAGACAAGATTTATTCAGTTTCACTGATAAAAGGATGAGGCATATTCCATAAATCTTTCATCTTTACATTTTGTTCAATTAATTTTAGTATTTCTCAAATTCAAGTATAAAATAGTAGTTATCTGTTTTAGCCACTGAAATACAAACAGTTGCTAGAAAACTAATTGGGTAAAATTTTTGTTTGCAATGAACATGAATAAAAAACTTATGCTATAAGAGTAAAATATTTATATGTTTATATCGTATAAGCATATGAATCAGTGATATTACTAAGTAAACTATTGTTTCCCTAGGTTTATTTAAAATCTCTAATCAATAGTTTTCTTTTCTCTTTTCCCATGATGACACAAAGCATTAACATTATAAAATTTAAATTTCATATATTAACAATTGTTCCCCCAAAGCTCATGTGTGAGACCATGCAAGATCATTCAGAGGTGAAATGATTGGGTTATGAAAGGCTTAACCCAATTAGTGAATTAATCCCCTGAAAAGGATTAACTGAGTGGTAACTGTAGGCAGTTAGGGTGTGGCTTGAAGAGGTGGGTCATTGGGGGTGTGTCTTTGGAGTATACATCTCGTGAGTTGAGCTTAGTCTCCTTCTTCTACTTTCTGATCATCATGTGAGCATTACCTCCACCACATCATTCAGCCATGATGTTCGGCCTCACATTGCAGCCAGCTGTCTAGGGACTGAGACTTCTGAAACTGTGAGCCCCCAAAATAAATTTTTTCTCCTCTAAAATGTGTTCTCATCAGGTCTTTTATTCAAAGCAGCGAAAAACCTCACTAAAGCACCATCTGAGAACATTTTAAATACAAAGGAATGTTTCTCTGTTGTTCCCTAATTTAGTTAATAATAACAAATTTCTATCTTTTAGGAACTCTTTGCTTCCTTGTACATAACATTTATCCAATCAGTGCTGAAGATGAATGTATTCTAATATTTTTTACATTATTATACAAATATTTACATTTTTAAAATGAAATAGAATGTAATAGCATACATATACACAATACATACACCTATGTATTCATTGTATACATGCACATATTTTAATGTATGTAAAAGACTGAAAATAAATTGTTTTAAAATATAATTCATTGTAGATGAATGCAGAAAAGAAAAAATAATTATATTCAGTATTATTTATATTCCATATAGACTGTTCATTGTCATAAATTATTGTATTTAATTCTTAATAAGCCAAGAAGGTTGTTTCATGTATTTTATCCATATGTCTAGCATAACTGAGTAAAATATTTGAGAGTAGTGAACATGGCAAAGTTTAACTTGGATTAAAATTCCAAAAAATTTCATGGATAAATTTCAGATATGAAATTCATACTTGAGCTCATAGGTCAAACAAAGAATTTCATTTAAATGCTATTAAGTACTGACATCTTCTATATCAGAATGAGGACTATACTTCAACTAGAGAAGTTTTCAAAAAGGATGTTCAATCTGGCTAAATTAATACAATAAGAACACTAACAGTTTCGAATATGTCCCCATTTTACCTACAATAGGTCCTTCTCAACTTTACCTGCAACACACAAATAGAAACTGTGTACTACAATATTTCTGTCTTGCAGCTGCAAGTACTGGCAGCTGTTCTTTGCATGTTTTATAAACATTCTTCTTAAATACACAGATGATTCCATTAAAAGAAGTTCTTACTCCAGAAACTGTATAACAGGGAACACATATAAAACATTAATTCACTCAATTCACCCCTTGATTTACTTGATAATACACAAATATGGTAATATACAATTACTTTCTATAATGTTAAATATGTCATTGATCTACAATATATGCCATCTTCAAAACTTCCCACTATCTTGTTTCCCAAATAATTGATGAAGGTTCAAGATCAGAATTTTTTCCAATCTGTAAACTACTGCAATCTATAACATTGTATGCAAGATGCTGTAAGACTAAAATCCAAAATGCAGAAGCTAAGGGAAAATGTTCAATACTATTGCCTAGGACAGAACAAGGTGTTTATACTTCTCCCCAGTATAGAAGCTAATTTTAGCTCAGTTTCAAGCAACGAATTACTCTTTCTGCCAAAATTCAGGGCAGGGTATAATTCCTTTCTACTCATGCAGCAGTGAGTAACATATCAGTTTAGTGAAAGATAAAGCCATGAGTCCACAGATGAATAGAGAAGCACTCCTCGGGAAGAAGGAATGTGTGTCGGGCATCTTACAGAGTTTATTAGAGAAAAGTGAAAAATAAAAAATCTATAAGAATACAGTTTGTTCCTCTGTGTTGAATTGAAAGCCTGTGGGTTTCACGAAATTTCTACCAATAATAATTCCAGTGTTGATAAAATGAAGGCCACTGTATGAGATGAGAGAATTTATACAATGAATACTGGGATCTTAAGCTCTTCTTAGAACATATGACATCTTTTTTAGACAACCTGGGTCAGATGTTCCCCAGGTGCCTTCATTATGAAATGTATTGCAACTGCATCATGTTCATAGCTCTGTATCCATTTCAAATTGTTCTCCAGTAGAAATTCTTCCTTTTTTAAAAAAATAATTTTAATATTTCTCATTTCATTGTTGTTTCCTGAAAACATTAAGAATATCATTTGGCATTCTAGTATAGGTGTGTGAAATGAATCTAAAATAATGGTCATCTCTGCAAAATTTATATATCCATTTAGCTGCAACTAACTTCCGCATTTATCATTTGATGCTACCAATAACCACAGAAATACACTAAAAACTTACATAATTTTCATAGGATGACCAAGTAGAAATTTTCCTGACTATGTATCCTACAGTTGTATTGTGATGTACACTTCATATATCTAGGCTACATATGTAAGGCAAACATCTATTATAAAATGATTTAATGTCAGAAATAGTGTTGCTCTTGCTGAATTATTTCTGTCTTATTATAAATGGTGTTTCAGTGTATCCAGAATTAATTTACTCATATGGAATTCAAACACTGATAATTTGAAATTTACCTTGTTTTTTTTTTTTTTTTTGCTCTTCACCAAAAGCAAGACATTTTATTCTTTTTAATGAGAGACAGTAATATTACAGAATAAAGCTTCCATAGTGACAATTCAATTTTTATTTTGGCATTCTTGGATATGAAATAATTGGTGGAGGTTGCAAATGGGTAGGGATCATCTCCAAATATTTTTCAGATATGGAGTAAAGATAAGGCAGGAAGTTGAGAGTAGTGATTGCTACACATTTCCAATGAAGACTTAAATAAAGTAAGAAGGACCTCCCTACAGATGGACACAGGATTATGATAATAAACACACCACATTCATTTATGTTTCCTTAAGATACGTCTTATTAATGGCAAACTATATTTTAATGTCATAGAAATATGAATCACACAGAAGTAGAACAGTGTAGGACAATGCCTTTCTATGCACTTGATTTCAGGCCAAATTAAATGACACTAACTATTGATTAGTTGCTTTGAAATATTTTTAGAGTCCAACCCTAAATATTTGCCAGCAACTTAAGCATCTTCACAAGCAATGGAAACATGTTAAAAAATCTTATAAAAAAATGTTTCCATGCCTATATAGAAGCAGTACCTGATTTAATTTGGCAAGACATTAACTTAACGACAGTATTTTTAAATTAAAAAAGACTCATGTGTAGATGATCTGAATTGCTCTGTATATTTTATTACCAACATTCTGTTAATTTTTTAATTATAGTTCTCATTTCAAAAAAATTGCATATTACATATTAAAACTGACATTAACTCCAAGATTGAACTATAACACTATGAAATCATGTATTTAACCAAGAATTAAAAAGAAGAGTAAAATGCCCTATGATAATCAAAGTGATGTGATGAATAATTATAAGTAACTAAAACAATTCCAGACTGGCATTTACTAAGTTTTTAAAAAGAAAAAGAACAGATGAATGATCTATAAACATAGACACATAGAAGTAAGTTTAATATTCTTAAGTTCTATTATAATAAGAACATTTACATAAATACAATTTTAAACATACTTAAGTCAAAACATATCAATAGTGGCATTAGGCAGACTTGAAATTCATTGTGCATGAAGAGATAATGAGATGCCACTCACTTTGGTGAGATCTCATATGGCCCAGCTTTTCCGAAGTGCATCTTCTCTAATATACATTACAATTAGGACACATAAATTATATTTTCTCCTAAGGCTGCACTCCTTTTTCTATCCATCATTTGGTTGGTGGCAATACTGTTCACCCTTCCTGTTGTCCAAGTCCAAAATCTTTACTTTAAAACTGAATTTATTCTCTCTCTGTTCCCAACCTGAAAAAGTTGAGAACTCTTAATTTTACTAAATTATGATGTCTTGAATCTTTCCTTATTTTGTAACTTTAATTTTCACTATCATGATCAAATTTTCCCACCCGTCCTTTCTTTTCCTTTCCTAGATGATTGTATGAATTCCTTAGCACCTAATGTTTTTCTGAATACCTTCATTAGTAGCAGGTCCAAGATGTCTGCTTTTGACCTTCTTGTTCCATACTCATTCCATAGTAATTTTATATATAATTTGTAATTTAAAGTATCATATACATGCACACACATTCACATACATACATGAATATGTATATGTATCTCTAAGACTTATGGATAGTGAACTCTATTTTTTAATGTCATAGAAATACCAAAATATGCAGAAGTACTGAAATGTGGTGCAATATATTTGTATGTACCTTTCATCATCTTGGTATAAGAATGTTCATTTTTTAACCTTTATTTATTTGTTTTTTATGTGGTGCTGAGAATTGAGCCCAAGGCCTCACCCATGCTAGGCAAGCACTTTATTACTGAGCTATACCCTCAACCTGGATAAATGGGTTTTTTTTTTGTTTGTTTTTGTTGTTATGTATGGTAACACATACATATCTTAGGCATGTGTGTTTGGCATGGGGTATGTCTGGTAAGTATGTTTCTTTGTTACCAAATCTTAAATCAATTATAGATGTCATACACAATTTTATTTATGTTAACTATTTCTCTTTACCTAATATAGACTGTTTTTAGTGAGACCAATTATGAATACTTTACAATTAATTAAATAAAATTATTTCCTTTCTTAATAACATATGCCATGCCATCCACATTTAATATCCCTGAATTTTCCAAAATGTTTTATACTTTGCTTGTGGAAATCAAAAGGGACATTCAAGTATTACATTGAGTTTTAAAACTCATACACACTTTCATATTAAACAAAATATTCTTCCTTTTATTTTCTCATATGACTGATGTGTTAGGTAAAATGGGTCATTTTATCTTTATAACTCTCCATATGAATTTGGCTCATTGTTGTTTTATGGTCTTGTCTCACTTGTTATTCTATCCCCTGTACTTTCTGTGAACTGAAGATTCCAACTGCAAATACCAGTTAGACATATATACTTAAAATTGCAGCAGGTATCTCCAAACTTACATGCTAAAATAATAAAACCTTTCTTCCAATATTTTTATTCATCATCTATTCTCTCGTTCAATTAAAAGAAGAACTATACATGCACCCTAGAAAAAGAAAAACCAAGATTAGACTTCAAATAGTTTTCCTCATTGTCTCCTACACTCTGTCACCATATCTTGACCTAGCTATTCTAAATTCTTCCCAAGTAAGTCTGTCACCTCTTATGGATACCACTATCTGAATTATATGAACTCAGGAGAAAATGTGTGAATAACAATATAGTTTTTCAATCATCAATTTATCATTAGTTTTCTTTATACTTTGCCCCATCTTAATATTAATATTTAAACTTTCACTTCCATATTTTAAAAATTTTCAAATTCATGTGCCTTTGGTCCAATTAGACTACAATGTGACTACATTTGGCCATATCTTACAAGAGCCATGATGCTGTGGCTTAAACTTAAAATTTATTCTCCTTCAAATTTATATTTAATTATTTACATTCATGGTACTATATATTTCATAATTTTCTATCATAATTCCTTTGTGTATATCCATACTTCTTTTGTGTGTACAATTCAGTTATGATAATTATAAGTCAATTAGAAAACAAGTATTGTGGAATATAGTATAAGAAGATATATAGAAAGCAGAGAACAATGTGACAGCAAACAAAAGGTCATTTACAAAAACAGTTCAGAGAGTTTCCTGAGGGAAAAAAAGGTGATATTTACCAAAGATCTAAAGAAGTGAAAATAATAAGGGAATTTTGTTCCAGGTAGAAACATAAGGTATTCTAATGAGGTATATATTTTTATAAAGAAAGAAATAAAGACTTCCATTGGTAACCATGATAGTCTAAAATCATACCAGACGTCTTTTCTCATCTGAACAATTAAAAAAGAAAAAAAAATAGGAAAAATGTATTTTTTGGAAAACTATTTTCGCATCTGGGAAATAGGTAGTACAGAACATTGATGCCGGAGGGAAAGGAAAAAGTAGATAAAACCTAAGATCAGACCCAGTTTTTGCCAGGAGGCTTTTACTAGACACACAGATAAGAGTACAGTGGTAAATATGAGCCAATTTTAGAGAAACTAAATTTTGTGTAGGAGTATAGTGGAAGAGGAAGCTGCTTATTGGAGGGATGAACCTAGAAACCACTATAGGGCCCTTTTGAGTCTTCTGTTGAATCCTAGGCTAATCTTGAAGAGAAAAAGAACAACTACTGGGGAGCTATAAGCACAAAAGTCACCAGAACCCCAAGTCTGAGAAATTTTGAGTTCCATTAGGATAAAAAGAATTATTTTTTGAGTTAACTGGCACAATATGTAGGGACCTAAAACACCAAGACTTGGAAGTGAGGCCGCTTTTAAGCACCTGCTCTTTAAAATTTACCCTAAAAAATGCTAAAATACAGGGATTCAACTTCTAATCCTCAATTACACCACTGTATTTTCCAATAAAGCAAATCTGTCCTGAAACGAAAAAATGTAACTCATTGAGGTAATGATCATATCAACCAGCATATGAAAACAACAACAAAATCAGACTGACAAAGGGTCACAAAATGTGACCCATAAGCAGAAGAGAAATGTATCAAGAGAACTGGATGCATATGATGAACATAATGGAATTAGCAGATATATCCAAGAATTTTAAGGAAAATATTAATTAAGATAAAGAGAAAATGACATAGGAAAAGGAAAGAACATGGTCTATAGTGCTACAATTATAATATCTAAAATTATATATTCACAGGCTGTGCTCAAACAGATTAAAAGAAAAATAAAAGACTAGGGAATTTGAAAATATGGTAATAAAATTTATCCAAATTGAATCATCAAGAGAAGAAAGTAAATACATAAGGAAAGTATAGGTTGTTGCATAACATGGATCAGTATAAGGAACATGGGGTTAGAGTCTCAGAAAAGGGGGCATAAAGTACTTGAAGAAAGGCAAATTAAAAAATTTCCAGTAGCTATGAATAAATACAAACCCATCATTTCCAAGAGCTCAATAAATTATAATTAAAATAAACATAAAACAATCATACCAACAGGCAAAATGACATTACTGAAAATCAGTGGTAAAGACGTTGGGAGCAGCTCGAGAAAGAAAAGTGTCTTAATTCACAATGGATTTAATATGAGAACAATATTGATACTGCATCAGAAACAAAGCAAGTCAGAGAAGAGTGAAGAACATATTTACAAACCTCAGCATAGGAAAACATACTGCACAAATGTTAATCACAAGACATCAGGGAAGCTGTATTAGTACCAGGAGCCAAGTTTCTTACAACACAATTTAAAAAGAGAATAGTGCCAAAAACTAAAGGAGAAATTTCACAAGGAAGGCATAAAAATCACATGTGTGTATGCAACTAACAACAGAGCTTCAAAATACACGAAAAACTGAAAGTACACATGATAGAAAGTAGCAAATCAACAACTGTAGTTAGAAATTTCAGTAATCCATTCTGAGCAATTAAGTAGTCAAATATGTAAGAACTTAGAGGACATGAATGATATTATTAACAGACTTTACCTAATGAATATAAAAAATATATTACAATGGCAATTACTGAATAATTTTTTAGAAATATGTTTTTATTTTTAATGACACACTGTCATTATATATACTTATAGTGTACAGTGTGATATTTTAATACATGTAAAGAATGCACAATGATCAGATCAAGTTTGCTGGCATGTCTCTCCATATCCCCTTTCCTCATATTCTACACAGGGTCCAATAATCATTATTCTTTTCTCTACTTCTGTGACACGAACATTTTAGCCTTCACATAGAAGTGAGAATATGCAATACCTGTCTTTCTGTTCTTATTCTCTTAGTATAATATTCTGCAGATTTCTACATTTCGCTGCAACAGACTCAATTCCATTCGAACATATGTCTCATTTATTCATGCTTTTATCTGTCAATGTACACACTGGTTGATTCCATGCGTTGACTACTATGACTAATGCTGCAATAAACAAGGGAGCACAGATGTCTCTGTTACATACTAATCTCAATCCCTTTGTATATATTCCCAGTAGTGAGATTGTTGGATCATACTGTAATTCTATTTCTAATTTTTGAGGAATGCCCACACTGTTTTGCATGACTAGATGTTCTTTTTGAACACATGTTGACTATAATCCAAGATACATGACTTTTGGAGCTCTAAAACAAGCCTTACTAAGTTTAATATAACAAAACTACACTGAGTATGTTCTCTAAATCTAAAGGAATCAAATTTAAAAAATATTTGGGTATTTCCAAATATTTTGAAACTAAACATGCACTTATAAATAATCCATACATCCACAAAGATCACAAGAAAAATATTAAGCTTAATGAAATTATATAAATATTTGTCAGAGACAAAAGTGTTTTGGAAAAAAAACAGTTTAAATGATAATATTATAAAACAAAAATATAAATTTATGATCCTACTTTTCTTGAAAATCAAAACCTACCAAAACTAACATAAATAGAATGAATTAAATAAACATATATTTATTAAAGAAATAAACATGAAATGGCTAAAATCTTTTCTTACAGAAAACCATCACAAGTTCAATTTTGCTAGAACATTTTATTAACCATGAAAGAAAGATGTAATATCGAACATCCATAAGTCTTTCAGAAAACCAACATAAAAAGAGAATTTCCTATTAATTTAAAAAAAATAGTATTACACTCATACAAAATGCAAAAAATATATATTTCTACAAAATCCATAATATTGTTGTAAACATAGAGCACTCAGGAAGAAAATATAAGCTAATTCAACTTAACAGTATGTGAAACAGAAATACATGATCATGTTGTATTTATTCCAGGAATGAAAATTAAACAATGTAAGTCATCACACTTATAAATTAGAAGATAACAACAATATCCTCATCGGTATGGGTGCCAAAATCAATGTGACAAAATTTAATGCTTAATTAAAAAATATCTCAACAAATTAGTCATAGAACACCCCCTGAATATAATGAATTATATGTATAAAGCATCTAATGGTGAAAATATGATTATTTTTCCCAAAAACAGGAGGAAGGAAGGATATTTGTTCTCACCGCCTCTATTCAATATTGTCCTAGAATCCCTAAGCAGTAGAAAGGGCAAGAAAACAAACAAAAAAAAAGCAAATTATAAAGATGGGCAAAAATCATACTACCTAACAGATGACTTACTGGAACAGCATTATAAACTCTGAGAATAAGTACATGTATTTGTGGAGACTAGGTCAATATGCAAAATTTTTACATGTGAACAAAAAAAATCTTTGCTATAAGGAGAATAATTCTTATAGTAATAGAAACATGAAATATTTAGAGTAGAAATTTATAAAATACATGTAATTTAAGTACTTGAGAATTAGAAAAAAAAATCCTAAATCTCAATAAAAGGGAAAATGTTGTATGACCTAGGATTGGAAGAAAAATAATGTTAATTCTATCCAAATTGTTTTACAAATTTAATGTAATACCCCCAATTTCTCTACAAATTTTTTAAGAAAATTTCCAGAAATTTAAAAAATTTACATAGAAAATAAAGACCCAGGATAGCCAAAACAATTCTGATGAAGAAACAATGTTAGAAAATATGCATTTCCTGATTTAAAAACTCTATATAAACCTATAGGTATCAGAAAGTCAGAGCTTAGAAAACTGATAGAATTATAGATTAATAAAATATAATATAGTCCATATATTTGTCAGTTGAATTATAGATTAATAAAACATAATATAGTCCATATATTTGTCAGTTGATCTTATAAAAGGTCCTATGATCATTAAATGTAGGAAGATATACTTTAGTAAATGTTGCTGGAAGAACTGGACATCCTTTTGAGGAAAAATGTAGCTACAGAACATTACTAGCAAAATAAATAATTTCAAGAAATACTGCATAAGATATACAGCTTTAGAATCATACTTTATTTCTATCTTAGAATTATTTGCAGATTAGAAAATAAGTTCAGGTCAACTTTTAAGCAAAGATTTGAGTATTAACTGAATATACTGGGAAATCTAAGAGAAGTTCTCAGAACTATTAATAACTATGACAGCTTAAGCACATATGAATACTTTTCACTGCAGTTACTAAAAAAAGCTTCCACAAAGAAAATGCCACATTCATGATTCTTCTCTACTTTTAAAGATTCTACAGGAAAATTAAAGACTAAGATGTCAATTCCTAAGGTTGTAGGAGTTAAATGTTGTATATTTCCCTCTTTAAGATGTGCTTTAAAATTTCCAATTCAGCTATATCTTCCTGTACTTAAGGGAAAATAAAAACTTCCAGAAAGTCTGGCTGGTTAAATAGCAGTCAAAGAACAGAGAAACGAATGGGGGGAGAGAAACGGAGAGAGAAGGGAAAGCACATGGAAATAGTAGGAGACCTTCAATGATACATAAAATTATAAGAGGTCATGAGGGACAAGGGGGAGGGAAAAAAAGGGAGAGAATTGAACAACAGCAGGGGAGGTAGAGAGTGAAGATGGGAGGGAAGGGGAGGGGAGGGGGGATAGTAGGGGATAGGAAAGGTAGCAGAATACAACAGTCACTAAGACGGCATTATGTAAAAATGTGAATATGTAACAGATGTGATTCTGCAATCTGTATTTGGGGTGAAAATGGGAGTTCAAAACACAATTTGAGTCAAATGTATGAAAGATGATATATCATGAGCTATGTAATGCTTTAAATAATAAAAAAAAAAACAAAAAACAAAAAAAAAAAAAAAGAGAAACTAACACTAACTTGTGAAGCATCTCCCAGTAGCAGCTATTCAGTTATCTGCTTTCTTGCAAAGCCAGGACGAACATCAGTGCTTCTTCCACAATAGTGACAATAGACAAGGCCTTAATTCCTAAGTTGTAAAATCTAAATACAGACTGTCTCTAATGCTTAGTTTTATGTGCCAACATGACTGGACATATGATACCTTGATGGATCAAACATTATTTCTGAGTATGTCTGTGAAGTTATATCTAGAAGAGATTTGCATTTCATTGCTATATTTATCAAATCAAATGATGCTACCCAATGTGTTTGGGCATTCTCCAATCCACTGAGGGGTGAATAGGAGATAATGACAGGAAGATAGGATTTACCTTCTCTTTGTTTCTCTGACCTAGAACATTGATCACAACCTGCCTCCTGTATTCCTGGTTCAGAGATCTTTGAATTCAGATTGGAATCTACACCATTGGATCTCCAACCTTCTATCTATATAACAAACTTCCCTTGGTCTTCAAATTATATAGAGGATCATGGGAATTTTTAGCCTTTATAATCAGATGAGTTGATACCTTATAATAATCATTAATGTCTTTAAACACACACATATGTACACATATACATGTACACACACATGATATAATGACATAAAGATGTATAGAGATAATTAATACATATACATACATGTATCTCCTTATCCTTACTGTCTAAATGCCAGCAATTTAAAAAACTCAGTATATATACACATACTTGCACACACATATATACATATATATGTGTATCCTATTGGTATATACCTATATAATCAAATATCCTAGATTATTATATATTATATATTACATACATTTTATTATATATCCCATTCTATATATAAAGTATATGTGCATTTTTAAATACTATTTCAGTCAAATTTTTTACTGCTGTGACCAAAAGACCTGACAAAATAACATAGAGGAGAAAAAGTTTTTTTCAGTGCTTTCAGTTTCAATTCTCAGTCCATAGATGGCTGACTCCATTGCTCTGTGATCAAGGTGAGGCATAACATCATGGAAGAAGGTCATGGAAGAGGACAACAGTTCAGGACAGGCAATCGGGAAGCAGAGAGCGTGCTCTGCTCTCTAGAGGGAAGAGAACATAAACTTAAAGCCATGCTCTCAGTGACCCACCTCTGCCAGCCACTCCTCTTCTGCCTAAAGTTACTGTCCACTTAATCCATATCAGTGGGTTCATGCACTAATTAGGTTAAAGTTCTCATAACCCAATCATTTCATCTCTGAACACTGTCTTACACATGAGCTTTTGGGGACATCTCATACCTAAACTGTAACACAGACATATATCTTCTTTAATTTTTTTAAAATATATTTCCTTAGGGAACCCTGTCTAGTTCAAACTCCAAGCAATTTCAGAGCATATAGGGTATTTAAGCATCAATACAGAAGGTGTGAATATTTTACTCAGAAGAATCAGATCAAAATTCATATTGGAAACACAAATTTTGCTTTTCAATGTTTCATTACCAGTGAAAATCAAAACAAAGAAAAACCACAATAAGAACTGACAACAAAGTAAGGCTGTAAGAATATCCCTAAAAAGAGTTTATCTTCTTAAAATAAAGTATAATATTTAATTTTTTTATTAATCAAAAATTCATACTTTATATAATCAGGTATTCTAAACTCTTACATTTAAAAATATTTTATAATAGCATATTTTGACAAAATCATGCAATCCATTTTCATATCTTATCCATAAATGCTTTTGAACACTGTAGGAAAATCTTTTATATCTCAAAAGTTTCCAGGAAGAGATGCTATTTAAAGATATTGTCCTTCTTACTGTTTATATGCCAGCAACTCTGGGAAGGCCTACTGCCCTCCTGCTTCCCTCAGGCCAATTAAATCACATTTTTCACTCTTTTACCAAGCTCCTTAAGTATGTGCTGTTGTTAAATGTAGTACATTGCACTTCAGTTATTGCCTATTTTTCCTACAAGACTGTTAGACCCCTGGTTAAAAAAAAAAATTGTGAATCATGCTAGCTAGAGCCTCAAAGATTTCCATTCTGCTTTTGCTTCATCATTATTAAAAGTTCTTTTGAATTTCAATGATGAAATTCAATGATTTTTTAGCTATTTTAAAATAAAATGAATTTTATAGAATAGTAACATAAGTGTCAATAAAATTATTCAATTACCCATGATCATTCTTTCTTTCAACATCATATACTGGTTTTCTTTATTATATGCATGCTGATCCCTCACTGTTCAAAGATAAGTTCTACTAATGTTGGCATGCTTTCCTGCTTGTGTTAATTTTGTATGTTAGTCAGGGAAAGAAGAAGGGAAGGGCATTTGGGAGCAGAAGTACTGAATCTGAACTCGAGTAGATTTCCCTATTTTTATGACAAAGGAAAGTCTAAGGTGTCTCATAAATACAAATCTTAAATTAAATAATAAAGGGAAATTGTGATCGAATGACATGTATACATCAATATGGGAAGATGTGTAAATCTTCCAATTTGTGATCACTGTTTACATTTCCATGTGTTTAGGTTTTGTTTCTCTCAGAAATGTTTTGAGGATGCAGTGTATAAGAGATTAAAATGTAGAATTCATTGGTTAAGTATACCATTTTAAGTTAAATACCATTTCTATTTTGTTTTTTAAATTTATACTTGATTTTGATGCTTAATTGTACAATGCTAGAATATGCTAAAATTTTTGAATTTGAAATGGTGAATAAAATATCATAAAGAGACACAGGAACAGAATTAGACTTGAAGAACTGTAAAACAAATGCCTCTGGAAAGGAAGACTGCATGATAAAGATGTGAGTTCACTAAAAATTAATGTAAGTATCTTCAGTAATGATAAAAAAAGAAATCACAATTCTCTTTTCCCTTGGACATGAATAATTTTTTTTAAATTTTGAAGTAATAAATAAGTACAAGTAATTACTAGTCTCCCCACGCAAAATAACAACAACAACAAAACCTAAAAAAAATGAGCTAATAGGAGAAAAGAACTACAAGATAAAATACAAATTTTAAACATTATCAAAAGATGCTTTGGGTACATGAACAGATGAAATAAATAAGAGGCTAAAGTAGAAAAATGACATAGAACAACAATTAGGAATTGTTGAGGAAAGTGCTTTTAAATATCTGATATTGTGATCATTAGAGGCCATATGGAAAAGAGATAAAAACTGACCAATTCATTATAAAAATGCATCTGGATATATTCCCAAATGGCCAGGGATTAAAATGTAAATGGATAAAACCATACACATGATGGAGGAAAACTTAGTTTCCTTTTCAATAAGTAGTAGAGGAAAAACTTTTTAAAACTTAAAGCTCAAAATTCAGAAGCAATATAAAATAATAGATGTAATTTATTAAATTAAAAAAGGTGCATGGCAAGAAAAGACAAGAAGTAAAGTAAATAGATATCAAACTAAGAAAAAATAACTGAAATCTGGAATATTGAAAAATTAATACACTTAATAAGGAATATCTGAAATTAGACAAATCTTTTCAGCAATTCTACAAAAATACAGAAATGAACATACACTTCAGAGAAAAAGAATAAAATAATCCAGAAACATGCCACATTCTCACCTATTACAATGACAAAATCCAAAAGTTTAACAACATACATGGCTAATGAAGGAGTAGCTAAACACGAACCTTCAGAAGTTGCTAGTGGGATGAAAAAATGCTAAATCTCTATGAAAAGTAAATTGGCTTATATGACCACATTACTTAATCACTTACCCTTTGACCTAGCAATATAACCTCTTGGAATATATCTTAAACATATACTGAAAAATATTTTGATAAAGTATCCTGCCAAGGCTAATAATTGCAAAACTCTATGTAATGGAAAGGTGATCCAAAATTCTAGTAAACACAGACAATACAAACAATCCATCAATACAACCTAGTTGAATACACCATGCTACATAGACACTAAAAAGTAGTGAGGATTACTTTATATACAACTATGATAAATTCCCATGTACACTATGGGAAAAGTGCAGAGAAATGTATATGTTTAGGTATACATCTATATTATATAGACTTTCTCTACTTTTTTTTAACCAAGGAACTAAGCAAAACATTTTATGAAACTACATTAAAATTTTAAAATAAAAATTAGAAGTAATATATCCATTTATTATAAACACACAAGAAATTATTACTGGTGACTTTAAGTCAAAGTAGTTTAAATATGTGTTTATAGCAACATATAAGGACACAAAAAACTCTCAGAAATGTCTTAAAGTGTTCAGAGTACTCACATTATTAGCTGTTGTTTGATTTTGCTATCTGCGGGTGTTTGATGGGCTTGATGAAACAAAAGAAAATATCAACTCAATTCAATAATTTTCAATATTGTTGAAAACTATAAGTAAAGAAGATTAAACAAAACAGATTTTACAAAACCCCTTAAAGACTTAATTTGAATTGGAACACTCACATGAACTCTTCATTAACATCCATCCATCCATCTACCTACCTACCTAGTTATCTATAATTTCTATTTATCATAGGTATATCTCTATTATCTTTCTTTTACCTATTATTTTCCTGGCTCTGCTCTCAGAAATGTCTAGAAAAATGGATCAATCCTGTGTCAATGAGCCTACCTAGGTCTCAAATTATGATACACTCATGTGATGCCCCAATAAATGCAATCAGTTCACTTTGGAGAAATTTCTGATTCTTGGTCTAGGGCATGAACTATAGGACTTAGGCATAGAACACATTAACATGCCAGGTGGCATGGAACCTACCAAATGTGACTACAACTTCATCAAAAAGAATAATTGCAGAGGCTGGCATGAGTGAAAGTAGGTGTAATATGGGAATCAATAAGGAGACTATCTTGAGCAAAATTAAATATTATTTCTAACTGTTAATATTCATGTTAAGAAAAACTACCAACTACTCCCCAATGAAAGTGCTAGAGAAACAAAATTTTATTTTGGAAGTTAACAACTGATAGGAATGACACATTTACCCCATATTTCTTATCTTTTATTGGTAAACAAATACTTAATTAGCAGGATGTTTTCTTTATGAAAATTTTTGCTAATAAGTGAAAAAAATCATAGAATTACAATAGAGCTATTTCCATTTGTTGGTGAACCAGTGCATCTACACAAGACTCACCTACAGCTGTGAACATCATTAAAAAAAAAAAAAAAAAAAACTTCCCAGATATCTACCTCTGGATGAAATTAAAAATGTAGAGGAAATTGAAATGGGTTAAACTATATCATTTGAAGATTATGTGCACACACACACACAACACTTTAAAAAAGTTGTATAAAACACTTGAAAAGCATATTTACCTCATTATGTAAGTTTGGAAATAGGGAAATGTTTTCGACCTCTATGTTTTTCCAAATTAAAAAAAAAAACAAAAACAAGGCTACAAAAATATACAAAGCAGAAAAGGTATTTATCACTTAGAACATTACAACTCCCTTAATGCAGAAAATCTTTACCTTATGTGGAATGGACAAACAGACCACTTTACCAGTTAGAGATCTTTGAGAGAGAATGCATTTCAAAACAGGGATACATCAAGAAATTTGTTCTTGCTGCTCGCTAAGGCGTTCCCTAAACAACCCCCATTCACAACCCCATTGCCATATGCAGAGTTTCCTCAATGAATTAATTAAACTCCTTAAATTTCATTAGAATTTATTCTTGAAAGTTTTAGGAATTAGGAATTTTATCCTGATAAAATTATTAGGATTTAGGAATTTTATCCTGATACAATTATTAATAAATAGCTTAATCCTTTAAGAGTTCTTTTTTTGTTTGTTTATTTTGCTTTTGTTTTTTGTTTGTTTGTTTGTTTTCATTATGGTTTAAAAAGAGCAAGAAAAGAGAACCAAGTTCTTCCAGGGTCTGAGTAAAATAATACCTGGAATTCTGTGTAAAAAACTCTAATACCACTAAGAAGTACTAATGAGGTATAGATGGAAGGAAAAAACTCTGACAAACTCTGGTGAAATTTTAAGTTTACTTTTCTTTCGTATTTTATTATAATATGCCTCATTTTGCTAACTTTAGTCATATATATTACTGGGGGCTAGAAGGAAAATATAAGGTTTCTATTAATAATTTTTGTCACCAAGAATCATTTATTGATGGTATGGCTTATTGGACAAATCTGCTGTGCCCAAAGGGCTCAGTGTAATTTTAGATGTTCTTTCCAACATTACTGAAATTGAAATGTTTAGTCTCAATGCCCAAGAGTATGGAATGATTTGTCTTTATATCCCACAAAACTGTGATTAAATTTCCCATACCATTTATTTTTCAATAATATTCATTCCTTAGGCTTATTACTTTTTGCCTTCTAAAATTAAAACAAAGCAATATCATTTTAATTATAATGATTTAAAAATACATTTCAATATTATTTTCCCACTTTCTAGAGGAACACCTGAAAACTTATCTAGCCATAGGAAAATAATCTTGAAACAGAAACTCTGGATAAATCTTAGAAATCATACTACTGTTTTGTGTCCTAAATTTTTGGCGATAGCATTCTTCATCTCTAAGCACATTATATAATTATTCACAATATGTTTTTAATCACAGAAGTTACCCATATATGTCCAACAAATCAAGTATTTATATACATGCATTTATGAAGAAAGTTTTGATTTAAGTATACTAGAGGAGTACATTTTGATAATTAACTATTTAGCAAATTGACATTAATAAACAAGGGTATCTAGTATTTTCAAACACACACACACACACACACACTCACACAAACACACACACATTATTTCCCATGTTTTGTATATTTGCAGGATAGACTTGTCTTGAAATATATATATATATATATATATATATATATATATATATATTTCAAATAATTTTTTCATTTTTTAGTAACTGGGAATACTAAAATTAAGAGTGTTATAAATCTACCTGAATATTTATACTATATCACAGATAAGAGAATGAAAGTGAAATAAAACATCCATAGATAGGTTCAAATAGATCATTTTTATTCTGTATATTTGATTTCCTTGCTATATCCTATAAAGAAAATAAATGCATCAAGAATGTTTGTGAAAAATCATGCTACATTTTCAGGAATAGGTTCTAAGAAGCAGAGTCATTAAACCAGCTTTCTGACACCTGTATAATTACCTCTAATTTGGGGGCTTAAAACAACAAAAGTGTATCTCCCAGAGTTTACAAAGGCTAGGACTCTGACATTTGGCAAGACCATATTCCCTGTAGAGCTCTAGGGGAGAATCTGTTCCTTGCTTCAGACAACCTTGGTGGATCTCAGCATGTTACTATTTGTGGATTCATTTCTGAAGACTCTGTCTTTGTGGTCACATGGCTCCTCTTCTACGTCAAACTCCCCTTGCCTTTTTCTTATGAAGATACTTCTCACTGGACTTAGGGTCCACCAGAGGATCCAATATTCTTTCTTCATATTAAAATCCTTAATTCAATTACATACATGAAGATTATTTTTTCTAAAGAAGGTAACATTCACAGGTTCAGAGAATTAAGATGTAGACATATCTTTTGAGAAAGGCACCTTTCATCTGACTATATTGTCTACAGTTGTTGTTATGGTATCCTAGGATGCAAAAAGTATTGAACAATTAAGAGAAACTCACTTCAATGATTGGAGTGTAGCTTTAGTTTGCCTGACCTAAATTATCTAACATGAAGTCAAATAAGTGGTCAGCAAAATACTAAAACAAGATAGATATTTTGGGTATGAAAATGTTTAGTTATAGCATTGTTGTTTAATCGTTGTGAGTATTCTTCAACATTATCCAAATCAACATATATTAATTAGTTAATATCAATATGCCACAGCTAGAAACACTTACTCAGTAGAACCTAATGGTAGTGTGCAGTTACCCTTGGTATCATGGGGGATTGGTATCAAGAGCCCAAAAGTATAACAAAATTCTAATTTCCTTAAATGAAACAGTGTAATATTTGCATATAACCTATGCACATCCTTCTGTATACATTAAATCCTCCCTGGATTATTTACAATACCTAATAGAATGTAGATAGATATAATAGTTTTTATAATTATTTAGGGAATAAAGACAAGAATAAAATTTTCATACATTTAATACAGATGCACTTTAAAAAATGTCCACTGCATCCAAGGAGGGACAAATGTATTCAGAACACTTTTTGTTTATAATATTGCTGGAGATTTGGGAGGTCAATAATAACATAAAACAGATGCAATTCTGATTCTCATGTAGTTTATGAAATGGAAGAAGAGACTAGTCAATAGATACAATATCATTAATCAATCCTGATATATAGTAGGCAAATAAAGATACTAAGTATTTTGATTTGTGCATGTTATTATTACTATAAATTTACATATATGAAAATGAAGCATAAAAATGACTAAATGCCTATTTGTGTCTTTGTCTCCCCTACTTTATCACCAATATTTGAAAAGTGCCACAGTGACTTTTTGCTGAGAAGATTAGAGAGAATTCCTGGGTCAGCTCAGTGCATACTAGGAGAGGAAATTTTGCTTCTGTGTTTCAGCTCCACAGTGAATGAAGTGATCTGTGCATCCTGACACTTAGGAAATATGAAATGCAGCTGTTTCCAAGGTAAGGCATTAGAACAATGTAGAACTTGGGTTTTGAAAGACTCTGATCAGAGCTTGACAACAGCACAATAGATGTGCGTTTCTCACTTACTGATTCTTGGTTTTATTTCTTGCACTTGAGGAGTCTTGTTAAGGAAGTCAACACCTGTGCCAATATGTTGAAGTGCTGAGTCTACATTTTCTTCTAGTGATTGCAGTGCTCGGTTGGGTCTTGATCCACCGAGAGTTGGCTTTTGTGCAGGATGAGAAATAGAAATCAAGTTTTAATTCTTCTATATATGTATATCCAGCAACATTTATTTAAAATGCAATCTTTTCTTCAATATATATTTTTGGCACCTTTGTGGAGCATCAGAGGAAACTGTATCTATGTGGATTTGCCTCAGGGTCTTCTGTTCTATTCCATTGGTCTTTATATATGTTTTGGTACCAATATTAGACAATCTTTGTTACTACATCTCTGTAGTATAAAATTTTAGGTCCATTATCATGAAGCTTCCTGCACTGCTTTTCTTACACAGTATTTCTTTGGCTATTCTGGGTGCCTTATTCTTCCAAATGAATTGTAGAACTGTTTATTTTAGTTCTATGAAGAATGCTACTGGTATTTTGATGGAATTGCATTGAATTTGTATAATTTTTTTGGAAGCATGGTAATTTTGATACTATTTTAATTCTGCCTATCCAAGAACATGCAGTTTTGTCCATCTTCTAAAGTCTTCTTCAGTTTCTTATTTCATTGTTCTATAGTTTTCATTGTAGAGGTCTTCACTTCCATTGTTAGATTTATGCCTAAGTATTTTATTTTTGAGTAATTATGAATGGGATAGTTCTCCTAATTTATTTTTAAGCAGATTCATTATTGGAGTATTGGAAAATGACTGATTTATTTATCTTGACATTGTATCCTGCTACTTTACTAAATTATCAGCTCTAGAAATCTTCTGGAAGAGTTTTATTTTTTGAGTCTTCTAAATATGGGATCATGCCATCAGAAGACAGTTAATTTGACTTCTTATCTTCCTACTAGTATCCCTTTAATTTCTCTTCCTTGCCTGATTGCAAAGGAAACAATTAAGAACATGGAGAGCCTACAGAGAGAAGAGCTTTTTTTCCACCTGCTCCTCAGATAGATAATTAATATATAGATATATAAAGAACTCAAAAAGGGCTGGGGATGTGGCTCAAGCGGTAGCGCGCTTGCCTCGCATGCGTGCGGCCCGGGTTCGATCCTCAGCACCACATACCAACAAAGATGTTGTGTCCGCCAAGAACTAAAAAATAAATATTAAAAATTCTCTCTCTCTCTCTCTCTCTCTCTCTCTCTCTCTCTCTCTCTCTCTCTCTCTCTCTCTCCCCACTCTCTCTTTAAAAAAAAAAAAGAACTCAAAAAACTTAACAAATGGGCAAAAGACCTAAAAAGATACTTCTCGAAAGAAGAAATACAAATAGCCAATAAATATACAAAAAACATTCACCATGTCTAGGAATCAGGAAGATGCAAATCAGAACTACATTGAGATTTAATCTTACTTAAGTCACAAGGGCAATTATCAAAAATACAAATAAAAATAAATGTTAGAGTGGATGTGGGGTAAATGTACAGTTATTCTTTGGTGGTGGTACTACTGCCAATTAGTAAAACCACTCTGGAAAGCAGTATAAATTTTCCTCAATAAACTAGGAATGGAAGCACCATATGATCCAGGTATCCCCCTCCTTGATTTATATCCCAAAGATCTAAAATCAGCATATTGTAGGATACAGCCACCTCATTAATAATAGCATCATAATTCATAATAGCCAGATTATCACACTACCCTAGGTACCCTTCAACTAATGAATAGATAAAGAAAATGTGGTATATATACCAAATGGAGTTTTACTCACTCCTAAAGAAGAATGAAATTATGGCATTTGCTTCTGTGTTTCAGCTCCACAATGGAGCTGAAGAATCCATGGAACTGGAGAACAATATGCTAAGTGAAATAAGCCACACCCAGCAAGTAAAAAGTCCAAAGTTTTCTGTCTCATATGTGGAATTTAGACAAAAATAATGAAAAAAAAAGAGAGAGAAAACACAGATGGATTCCATAAACACAGAAAAGAGATCAGGGAATAGAGAAAGTGAGAGAGGAAGGCTAAGAAAAGGTAAGAATGGTGGACTGAATCTGACCCTAGGAATATACCACAGTGAATTTCACTTTTGTGTATATCCAATATATAAACATATATATATAATCTAGATGAAAAGGGAACAGTAGAAGGAAGGAGGTAAGGGAAAGTGGAAACAATGTGCTTCATTGGAACAAATTATACTCCAAGCTTGTATAATTATGTCAAAATGAACACCAATATTATGTATAAAGAAAATGAACTAGTAAAAACTAAGTTTTTCTGTTCTAGAATATAGACAATACAAGAGATGTCAATAAACTAGTGTCTGGAGTGAGCTACATTTAATGAAGTGCTGTTACAAATGGTCTGGCCAAGTACACTAATTCAGAGTGCCACTCTCCTGTTAATATCCTAGCTAGGTAAAGAAAAAGACAGAAGTCATCACAGAGAGTACTAAGGAGAGTCACAGCATCAAGAAAAATATAACTGTCTTAAAAGCATATCCACTGGGTATCAAAGCAAATAAAATTCATACTTACATGGTCAACATATTTTCTAAACAATATTAAATGCCACAAAGTCTCTCACCAGATTTAAAATGATTTGTAGATTTTTTAATACTAGCCTTTGAAAAAAAGTGTGATGTATCATGAAATTCCACAACATACAAACACGTTTTGTTTTTAATTTCTACTTTGTTAATAATTTATTTTAAATGAAATGATGAGGCTGGGTGGGGAATGGGAAAATAAATAAGGAGGGAGATGGATTACAGTAGATGGGGTAGAGAGAGTAAAAGGGAGGGGAGGGGAGGGGGGATAGTGGGGGATAGGAAAGGGAGCAGAGTACAACAATTACCAATAGGGCATTATGTAAAATTGTGGATGTGTAACCGATGTGACTCTGCAATCTGCACTTGGGGTAAAATTGGGAGTTCATAACCCACTTCAGTCTAATGTATGAAGTATGATATGTCAAGTGCTTTGTAACGTTGTGAACAACCAATAAAAAAATGAAATGATTTTATATAATATTCTAGCATAAGCAATTATATCTTTAAAATATTAGCAGTACAATTTTCTTTCTTTTAAATTTGACAATACACAAAATGTGTAAAAATGTGTTTTATTATGTCTTCACAGACGTTTTAGCTTGTTAATTGCATTTTTCAATATTGTTGTTATCTATTTAATAATGTAGTTTTTAATATTACACCTTTGGGCTTGGGAGTAATTTTTGCAGATTGGTGATAATTTTAGTTATATTTTAAGACAAAGAAATTCTCCAAACCACCATTGCACACATCACTCACACCTCTTCAAGATGTCCTATTAACACTGAAAACCATGTGCTCAAAAAAGAAAAGGTGTTTACAAATGTGAAGCCTAGAGAATTTCTTCCCTTAATGCAGGCACTAAAATTTATCACTATATAAAAAATATTTCTCTTAACAATTGCAACATATTTTAGAAATGACTAAGGAGTACAAAACATATTGTACCCTCAGATATTACTTTTAAAAGTATTGTTAAAAAAGAGCAAACCAAGGTGAGAGGAAGAAAATAATATCTAATAAGAATGATAACTTACCATGTTACCCTAAGGTGCTTTATATTTTCTGAAAATAACTACTGATATTCTATCACCTACAACAGATGACTATGCTGAAGTGAATTTGAATATGCATAAATCAGAGTCTATTTTAATAGTTCTTAGTACATAGAATTACATTAAAAACTGTCATAAGGTAGACAATTACAACCTTCTTCCAAATCTAAATGTTTCAACATTTATAATATCTACAAATATTCAGAAATGGTTGATGAGAATAACTATACTAAACAATGATATTTATAAATATGACAGGAAGATTTTCAAAGCAAGCAAAATTAATAGAGAATATGTAGAAAAACACCATGTGTTCCAACATAATATTTTGAACAATGATACAATGTTTTGGACACTGACACAGTCAATAATGGCTGTCTCAGACACAACTCTCTTAATAAAAGTAGAACTGTGAAAGAAAGAGAATTTACAGAACTTCAAATGAAATCATTAAACAAAGGTGGAATCTAAAAGAATCTACTATTTTATCTTAGATTGTTATCAGAAGTCACTGAATCTCAGATTGTCACCAGAAAACAACCCTCTGTGAAATGGCCCCATCACTATTCATTCTTGGTGTTAGGATTAATTCTGAAAATTATCCTTTTTTTTTGCCACTGTCTACCACATTGTTTTTTCCTTTAACAAATCTATACTACACCTTCAAACACATAAGAGAAATCAGTCATCTACTACCAAATGCCATTAAACATGCTATTTGAGGAATAACTGCTTAACTTTTCCTTTGCTTTGCATTGGCATTGATAACAGGAAGAAGTATTATTACACTGAAGCTCCTTTCCTAGATAGAATATTATAAAGAGAAAAAATTAGTACAGTGTTAATTCAGATATCATATGTAGAGAAATGTATATGAGGAATTTTTAAATTCTGTTATTGCTTGTGGGATGCTATAGCATTGTTCAGCAGGTTTTTTCAGTTGGATACCTGACAGGACTATATACCACTCTTAACTTAGTTATGGCTATATGACTTCCTATAGCTATTTACATGCAAATGGATGCAGGAAGAAGGAAATGTGTCAGCAGGAAATGTTATAAAGTAGTAAAGATTTTTTCCATATTCTTTATTTTCCTCTGCCACAGTAACCTATACTGCACAGATAATGTCTATTTGAATAGTTTAGGCCACAGTATAAACAGAAAAAAAAATCTCCCAAATCCACAGTGAACATGTAATAAGAGTAATAAATATTTATTGATAGGTTAATAAGATTGGAAGGTTCTTTGTAACTACAGCATAATCAAGCCTATCACATCAGAAATTACCACCTAGAAATAAAATGCTACCACAACAACATTTTTATAGATTGGACGGTGACTTAGGGATTATGAATAGTTTGTTAAGGAAATTTCTAGGAAAATATAATCATGATACATGTTGTGAACTATCAGGTGCAACTGTAACTTGTAATAATATTGAAGACAAATGAATGTATTTAGTGAACCTTGTGTCCCAGTAAAAATAATTGGGGGAAAAATTAAAAGCATCTATTAGTTCCTGTCCATTGATTTTGTTGTGAGATATCACAACAGACAAGATCAGAAAGTAATTAGTAAGTTAGCATGCAGAAAAAGTAGAGGAGAATAGTGAGAGTATGAGCATTGCAAGGAATGGCATGGTTTGAAAAGGAAATACGTATAAAATATGTAAAACTGAGATGTGCCTCAAGTGACATCAATTGTACTTAGACTTGTAATAAGAATAGGATGAAGGAGAAGACTGTAACATCCACTGTAAGCAACTAAAACTTTATAGAGTTGTCTCACAGAAAAATACAAATAATCTACATGACATCTACCAATTTTCCCCCCCTGGATTAAATGTCACACAGGAAAGTGAATAAAATTGACTCTGACTAAAGCCCCCCAAAATGTAATACAAACTATGACTAAATTGCGGAAAGTGGAAAAATGAAAAGCAAACAAATAAGTTCAAAGACAATATTTTATTAGCCCATAAAAAAAACTGGAATAAAAATAATAAAAAGACTACAAAATTTTACAATCTTCCACTGTCAAATAAAACTTTATCTAGGACTACATAGTCTGTGGCCATTCAAGGTTTAGTTGGTGTTTGGACTCGCTACCTCCTCCAGGCAAAAAAAAAGGTCTTTGCATCACAAAAATTACATCACAGTCATTGGTCAATCAAGGTATATTCTCCAAGGATACTAAGGAGACTTTTGCTTAGCATTACTTTGGAATTGATGTGCACCAGTATAATCTGAACTTCTAATACTTTCTGGTGCAATATCATCATATGTTTATCCTGCCCCTTTTCTACCAATGGATGTTGTCTAAGAGGTTCAGGGTAGTTCACATAATTTTTGTTTCATAAATTTCCACATCAGGTGATCTGGATTGAGGTGGCAATGACCATGCATTATGCACTAATGATGGAAATACCACCTTTCATTCTGGCATCTTTGACTTTAAGCATAATTCTATGACTAAAGTGCTCCTTAGGATTGGCTCCATCAGGGAGACTGAGTGTATTTGTGAGCAGAAAGTACAGTGAATTGAATATATGATGGCTAATATTCCAGTTGTCAAACTGATTAGTACAGTTTGCTATATATTTACAGGTCTTTTCCCTCCAGATACACTGTATGATTATAATTTCCACTCCTTGAAATTAGATATGGGCTTTGCAACTTACTGTGGCTGATGGATTAGAAGCAGAAGTGACCCAAGTCTGTTCTGGGCATAAACTTTAACAGACAAAACAGAATCATTTACTAATTACCTTCGCCAGAGAAAAAGTCTGTATTTCAGTTACAGTTCTTGCTTTACAAGGTGGTAAAGACCATTGAGAACAGACTGATAATGGATGTGTAGTAACACAGCAAAGTTGCACGTTGTTTTAAGTGAAAAGGTTTGGAATTTTTACCACCATATGTTCAACCCTGAACAGTTTTTTCAAGTATCATAAAACTAAGTATTCTTTTCATTCTTTTATTCCATTTTTTACATGTGTTAGTAGAAAGTGGTAGGTTGTTTTTAAAATTTTTGATATTTCTTGCTTTTAATTTTTTATTGTATATTTTACAACTTACAGTTTTGTTGCATTTTGATGAAAGAGCCACAATTTTAGTCACTTTTCCTTTGTGACACGTAATCCAACAGAAAATATTTAATAGGTACCAAGTAGGGTATTTGTGGTTTTGCTCAGAAATAACTAATAAAAATTGAGCACTGAGTAGTCTTTTATGTTTCATTTAAAATATCTAACATCCAGAACTATAACAAAATGATAAGTATGTGTTACTTTAAGCCACTGTGATGCATACAATATACTTTATTGCAATATAAATAGTAAGTTAAGATACATTCTTAGCTATTTACGTAAATTCATATTAATCACTTCTATATATTCAAAATCTTTCTCAGATAAATAAATGAAAAATAAGAAAGACAATGTGTATCAAGGCCTGAGAAAAGAGTAAAAATATATGTAAAATTATTGTAGAAGGTATATTATAAAATAATCCTTGATAATATTTTAAGTGATAATATTATTAAATGTAATTTCATTAAAAACATTTTAGTGAAGTATAAACATAAAATTTAATAGACGTAAAATTTTCAATCACTGCTGTAATGTAGATATTGTCACATGTATAGTTATCTACATGTAAAATTTTAGTAAATGAGAGCTTTCTATTTAGAGAAAAATTGGGTATTATACTATATGTGTATGTGAGTACATGAATTTTTAAAAAGTGAAGCAAAAGGCCAATTTGGTTATATGAATCTTGTCCCAAAGAAAGTTATTAAAAAGTTTTTGCTTCTACTCATGTTATTGAATGATGATACCTGTCCCATTACCTCCACAATTACATCAATGATCAATTAAGTGTCTATTTTTGTTCCAATTTTCACAGGTTTTAATCTTGAAATCTTTAGATGAGGATTTCAAACTTACTTAAATGCATTTGCTGATAGTTTTCATTATGATGTAATTTTTCCATATGTGTAATTTAGATGCAAGTGAATATATTTTAAATGTTTCAGAAGATAATTTTTAAAAATTTTCTGGTTTTGTCTAATATGAACAATAATCATGTTAAATCCAATTTGACTAAACATCCTTTTCTGCACAGCCAATTTTCATCAATATGTATTAAATGTTACTAAATGTCCTTGTGTTTTTAGACATATGATCTACCATTTTTAACATTCAACTAAAACATAAGCTAAACTAGTTTGATTTAATAAATTATTTTTTTAAAGAGAGAGAGAGAGGAGAGAGAAAGAGAGAGAGGGAGAGGGAGAGAGAGAGAATTTCTTTTTAATATCTATTTTTCAGTTTTCGGTGGACACAACATCTTTATTTTATTTTATGTGGTGCTCAGGATCGAACCCAGCGCCCCTTGCATACAAGGCGAGCACGTTACCACTTCAGCCATATCCCCAGCCCAATAAGTTAATATTTTAATTACAAAATCAATTTGGAAGTTTACATAGAGACAAACATTATACCATAGAGTAGAAAAATAAATTTACAAAGATATGAATAGTATTCAATGTCAAGAATATTTAAAAACATCAAATGAACATAATTTCACCACATTATATATATGTACATATGGTTCTTTTCATTATATTTTAAGCTTCTATATTAAATATTACAAAAAGGATATTACATAGCCTAAGAGTTTGTTGCATGAAGTAATGCATTATTCAACATCTTTGAAGGCTGTCAATATTGACTAAAAATACTTAAAAAAGAGGCTTCCAATAAATATTTTATTAAGTATAATTATTAAAATGCTATTGACAATATCTGTTTCCTGAGAACAGGATAATTTTTCCATAATTTGTACTTGTAAAAAGCCTTGCATTACAAACTGCCAAATAATGTCCAATTAGAATGTTAACACTGTTCCATAGAGCAGAAAATTGTCACAAATTATCCAAAAAGATTTCATGAATGATTTCATTTAAAATATGTTAGGCCATATCCTACTTGATTTTATTTTGTGTGTTTATTTTATGAATTTTCCATATTTAAAGTATTTACAAGTTGTATATGTGACAATATAATTTAGAATAAGAAAAAAGTACATATCTAAATCAGGCATAGAGTGCACATCTGTACTCCCAGTGGCTGGGGAGGCTAAGACAGGAGGATTGTGAGTTCAAAGCCACCCTCAGCAATGGCAGGCACTAAGCAACTCAGTGAGACCCTGTCTATAAATAAAATACAAAATAGGGCTGGGGATGTGGCTCAGTGGTTGAGTGTCCTTGAGTTCAATCCCTGGTACCTAGAAAACAAAAGTACATATCTAGTACAATATATTCATTGTTTTCAGGACATGGGTTCCATATTCCTATTTAAATGCAGCGATGCTCCTTCAGGGCCATATCCAAGGCAGAGGCCATGTATTCTGGTTCCATACAAATTCTACCTTACACATTCCCAACTTCCTACCACTAGAGACTGAATAACCAGACACTTCTAATAATATACAGATTCATCATTTAATGAACTTACCATAGTTAGTATCATTTCTTATGTTGAATTTTTGCTATGAACTGAATGTTCATGTCCTTCCAATGGAACATACCCCCCCCCAATGTGTTAATATTACAAGTGAAAGCCTTTGAGAGGTGATCAGCACTGGTAAAATCTTCCTGGTGAGATTAGTTCCCTTACAAAAAAGGGCTCAGACAACTAGCCAATCACATCCATCATGGGAAGACAAAAGAAGTTTCTATTTATGAGCCAGAAAACTAGCCTTTACCAGACACTGAATCTACTGTGCCTTGATCATTGCCTTCTCAGTCTTCAAAAAAAACTGACAAATGAATTTTCATTCTTTATAAACCACCCTGTTTATTGTATTTTATTACAGTAGCCCAAATGGGCTGATAATATTTAGTGCTCATAATTTGCAAGAAACCGAAAAACCAGAATTTCTAGTTGCATTGTTATTTGAACATTCTTTTTAAATTTGTGTTAATTAAATTAATAAGATGTTAGATGTGTTCATTAATTTGATTGTGGTGATCATTTCAAAAATTTATAGGTATATTAAATCATCAAATCTTTTACAATGAATACATACAATTTTAAACTGTCAAATATTTTCTTAAAAATATAAAAGGAGGGGGGTTAGGGGAAATTTCTGTAACTAATTATTCTTTAAAATTATTTTTTAGTTGTAGTTGGACACAATACCTTTATTTTATTTATTTTTATGTGGTGCTAAGGATCAAACCCAGGGCTTCGCACATGCTAGGTGACTGCTCTAACACTGAGCCAAAACCCCATCTCCTAATTATTTTTAATCTATTAATTTTAGAATATTGTTAAAAATGTGATATGGTACATTAATATGACAAAATTGTTCCAGCATACACATGTATATTCTTATAGGTTTTAAAATTTATTTGCCCACAAAGCAGATAACAGCTTTTTAATGATCAGTTTAAAGAATATTTAAAATTTAATGATATTTGTTGCACTTGTCTGTGGTATTTGTTTGCATATATCTGAATTAATTCTATTCACATTTCTTTATACATTTTTCCATTGGCATTTCACAAGTATTTTTAATAGTTTGTCTTCATCTGAGATTATCTTACATTTTCTTATACTGTTCCTCATAAAATTATGATTTGATTTTATACAATAATCATATTCTTTATGATTTCAAATGTAGATTTAATCTAGTTATTGGTCATTTATTACGTTGTTATGTCAAAATAATTTTTATCTCAAAATGTTTTTCAACATTTTTTACTTGCCCTATAAAGTTCAAACCTTTTATATTTTACACTTACATTTTATTTTATAATTCTCTTAGAATCAAAGTAAATGCCTTTCAAAAAGATCAATAAGTCATTATTTCATGCTACTTTTGCTCTTTTAAACAGGATCTATAAATCTAAAATTTTTGTAGTAGTATAAAATGTTCAATTTTTATTTTGCTCATACTTTTTAACTTAAGTCTTTAATAAGAAGATATCTTAGTATTGTCATTACATATTGTATGAAGAACTTTTTATATAAATTATCCTGTTTGACCATTTACATACTGATCAAGTTCCCCTATTAGATGTGAAGTTGGAAGTCAAAGTGACATGTAAAACCTTTAGACAAATTTCCTGAATACCAGGAATCACGTATTTTAATACTAAAGTAAAGGGAATTCATTAGGTTGCAGAAATTCCAAAGAAAAGCTCCTCTGTAAACTCTTTTGGTGTTCTTAAAATGTAAGGGGAAAAAAGTTATCCCTGCACAAATCTCATTTATTGTTATTTCTTCTCTGACCAGAAAACAACCGCAAACAGAGAACCTACACAGTACTAATCATAGTTCACCACTCAGAGCATATTTTCTGTTTGACTATATCTTTGTTAAGACTCACATTCCAGAGATAATATGCAATACTTTCCCTCTTGGAATTCAGTTCTTTCTTTTAAATGAAGAGGAAATGATAGTAGTAATGTGGGGTTCAGAGTGTCAAATGGGCTTCACAAATAAGTCCCACCAGCAAAAGGGTGCTAGCAGAGGCCCCAGCCTGCATGACATCTGTGTTTACTAGGGAGACTGGGAAGCTTGATGGCTATGTTCAGAGGGTTAAAGGTAAAAATATGAATATATTTAAATAAAATATAGTGAATTTTTAGTCTATGCTTACAAATGTTTCATTCCAGCATTTTTCTTCAGGATATTTACTTCATATATAATAGATAGATAGATAGAGATACATATGTATTCATTTTATACCTGTACTCAATTTCTTTTCATACTAATTGCTAAATGATTATCTAAAAATGACTTATAAATAAGGTTCTGAAGATATTATAAACTGAGATTTATAAGATAAGATAAATTTCTCTTTTTAGTAATAAAAATATATATAATGAACATACAGGATAAAGATTTATAAGCATCCATTATCTATGAAAATTCTCATTATAGAAGCACTCAAAAAAGTAAACTTTAGATGAAGTGTTTCTTTTTTCTATTTTCACGTGCATGTGTGTGTAGAGCACCACTTTCTTGTTTAGCTTTACGTATTTAATGTTAACATTTTTATAACTCATAAAAATAACAAAACTTTGAAATTTTACATATTTATCTCTTAAAAGAATTAATAGTATATATGAACAGGTCATTTTGTCTTTCAGTATTATTATTATTAAACCAGCTGAAATTTCACTTGATTTCTAATATTTCTATTTAAAGGTAATTATTTTTCATAAAATATACATTTTCTTTTCTGTGTGTTAAGATTAGCTTCTCCTTCCAAAGAAGCTTCTACTGAAATTTCACTTTCATTTAAAATTATAATGTGTATTTAAATAAGTATATCAAATATATAGTTTTTCACCAATCTTAACCACAGTACACATACACACATACAAAAAGGAACAGGTATGCAAATGGGGTTGATATTCAAGATGTTTTATAATATGTTGATGAGCTAGAGGTGTTGGTCAGTGGTATAGTATTTGTTAGGATACACAAGGCCCTGGGTTTGATCATCAACACAGCATAATAAAACATCAATAATAATATGTTGGTTGTAATTATGTTACCATAACACAAATATATATATATATATATATATATATATATATATATATATATATATATATATTCAAGACAGCATAACATCTTCTTTACTTTATCTAATATATATATATATTTGAGCATATGAACATTTATCCCACCAAACAAGTGAACTTGTTTGCAAGCACTTCATCTTTCTGTGCAATATGAGAATTGGAACACAGTAATTTAAAGAATATTTTCACTAGTATACGAGGCACAATGATGCATGCCTGGAATCCAAGCAACTCAGGAGGCTGAGGCAGGAGAATTGCAAGTTCAAGACCAGCCTCAGTAATGTAGCAAGGCCCTAAGCAACTTAGTGAGACTCTGTATCAAAATAAAAAATTAAAAGGGCTCGGGATGTGACTCAGTGGTTAAGCACCTCTGAATTCAATCCCTAGTATTAAAAAACAAACAAACAGAAATCACAAAGTTGCAGTATTCTTAAAGAAAACTTTCTCTGTGATTTGTTTTTTGTTTTGTTTTGTTTTTGCACATACCAGTGAATTATAGTTGTACACAATGTTTGGATTTGTTGTTACATATTCACACATGTACACAATATAAACAATATAATTGGGGCAATATCACTCCACAGCATTTCCCTCCTTCCCTTCCCTTCCCTTCCCACCTCACACCGGTTGATCCCTTTACTCTACTGATCATTGTTTGATTTTTAGGATATCCACCACCACTTTTGTTTTCTTTTTTCCTCTCTAGCTTGTTCATATGAGAGAATACATGTAACCCTTAACTTGCTGAGTGTGACTTATTTCACTTAACATAAAGCTCTTTAGTCCTATCCATTTTCCTGCAAATGCCATAAATTCATTTTTCTTTATGGATGAACAAAACTCCATTGTGTATACTTACCGCAATTTCTTTATCCTTTCATCCACTGACGTGCACCCAGGCTGGTTCCATACTTTGACTACAGTGAATTGTGCTGCTATAAACATGTGTATGCATGTATCACTGTAGTAAGATGACTTAATTCTTCAGGCTAATTACTAAAGAATTTATAGCTAGGATATTTGGTAGTTGTAGGTTTAGTCTTTTGAGAAGACTCTATACTGATTTTCATAGTGGTTCTACTAATTTTCAGTTCTACAACTGTGTAAAAGTGTTTCTTTTTCTCCATATCCTCTCCTGCATGTACCATTATATTTGTATTCTTTATTATTGCCATTCTGACAGGTGTGAGATGAAATTTCATAATTTCCTAATTGCGTATTTTTGGCCATTTTTATTTCTTCTTTTGAGAAGTGTCTATGTAATTAATTTGTTCATTTATTGTTTTTTTAATTTTTTTGTGAAAAGCATTTTGAGCTCTTATACATTCTAGATATTAATCCTCTGTCAGAAGAGTAGCTAGCAAATATTTATCCCTACTGTGAATTCTCTCTTCACATTCCTAATTATTTCCTTTGCTGCACAAAGGAAGCTTTCTAATTTGATGCTGTCATTTATTAACTCTTGGCATTGCTTCCTGAGCTACAGAGGTCATATATAGAAAGTCTTTCCCTGGGCCTAAAAGCTGGAGTGTTGATCCTGTTTTCTTCTAGGAGCTGCATACTTTGTAGTCTTTGATCCGCTTTGAGTTGATTTTGGTGTAGAATGAGGAGTAAGGGTCTAGTTTCATTCTTCTTCTTATGGATAATCAGTTGTCCCAGTACTGTTTGCTAAAAAGACTGTCTTTCCCCCAATGTATATTTTTGGCACCTTTGTCAAGAATCAAATGACTGTTGATATATGGATTTGGCTCTGTGTCTTCTTTTGTGTGCCAGTGCCATGAAGTTTTTGTTACTATACCTCTATAGTATAATTTGAAGTCAGGTATTGTGATGCCTCCAGCATTGCTTATTTTGGTTGAAAGTTGCTATACCTATTCTGGGTCTTTGATTCTTCCAAATGAATATTAGGCCCTAATTTTTCTAATTCTGTGAAGAATGTCTTTACTAATTTTGAGGGGTGTTGCACTGTATGTGTATATTGTTTTCGGTAGTATTGTCATTTTAACAATATTAATTCTCCTATCCATGAAAATGGGAAGTCTTTCTATCTTTTGAGGTCTTTTTAAATTTATTTCTTCAATGTTCTACAGTTTTCATTTTAGAGGTCTTTTACCTCCTCAGTTAGATTTATTCCTATGCATTTTATTTTATTTTTTATTGAATATATTGTGAACAGAATTGTTTTCCTGATTTCTTTCTCAGCAGATTCATTGTTGGTATATAGGAAAGCTACTGATTTTTGTATGTTGATTTAGGAACTTGCTGAACCTGCTGCTTTGCCAAATTTGTTCATTAGATCTAGCAATCTTTTGATGGAGTTCTTGGATCTTCTAGGCATAGTACTATATTACCTGCAAACAGTGATAATTTGACTTCTGTGTTCCATAATACAAAAGAAAGTGAAAGTCAAATCTGCCTTCATCTTCTTATGACACCTATCCAATAAAAGTTACCTCCCCACACTCTATCAAAAACAATTTTCCCTTATGTTCTGCTAAGGAAAACAATGTTCCTAAATAAAAATAATATAAAATCTTCAAGAGGAAACATAGTTTATTGCAACCAATTTTTGAAATCCTATTAGATAAATTTTGCAATATTAATATAGGCTGAGGAATTCTCTAGCATAAACAGAATAAATACTATAAAGAAATCATTGCATAGATATTTTAAAAATAAATTTGATACACTGGTGATGAAAGGGGTTAGATAGTTGCTTAACATCATTTTCATTTCTTCCAATCAGATCTAAAAATGAATGGAAAATGAAATTTATTTAAGTTCAATTTAGAGTCAATTTTACTGTGTTGATTTCATTCTAGTTGAACAATTTTTCTGAACAATTTATATTTGAAGTTTAAGTTTTTCACCACAAAATAAACATGTGGTTTCGATTCTCCTGGAAGTCTTCAATTTTTTTTTTTTTAATTTTGAAACACAGTATCATCTTCTGGCAAAAATTTCAAAACAGATTTCCAAGAAGCAGTTGGAGGAAGTAAATACCATATCAAAGTTATGAAACAGTTAAAAATTCCATTAAGATAAACAGTGAGAATTTGTTTAGAAAAAAATTGCATGATAATTCCCACCACAGAAATTATATAGTAGTCATGAACATGACATTACTGAATGTGGTATTCAAAAGAGATGTGGACTAATGCAGATTTACATAGTATTATTACATATATATATATATAGATGTTAAAAACCTGAAAAATTAGATAATGGACTTATATATTAAAATAATTAGAGTGTGTTGGGTTTTTAGTAATGATTACTTTTTCTTTTAATATAGTATAGTAATCTAATAATTAATCATATAATCTAGTACCTAATAATGTCTATATTTAACAATTAGTTCACAAATTTCCTAAAAATTTAAAAATCAGTTTTTTTACAACTTGTTACAAACATGCTCCAGCACAGCCCCACTTTCTAATTTTATATATTTCACTGTTTTTCTGAGGGTAAAAATGGTGACATAAATGTCTTGTTTGGGACCATGCATAAGAGAAGATAGTATGAGTATTTTTCTTGGTTGTTTAAGTAGCACTGGGGTAGACACGGAGAAAAGTGTAAAAGGGAATGTCATTGTAGGATAAGAGAGTCTTGAGAAATAAAAATATGGATATTTAAAGTAATTACACTATGACTCAAACCATAAACTACTTCACAGGTTTGTACCTGCTTTAAAAATTCAGGATAATGAGTTTTTGTTTCTTTCAAATTCTTTCTGAGCATAAATTATTCCCCTCATTCTATATCTTCCCCATATTTCTCCCTATTTTTGTTCATTTAATTAGCAAAGGTATTCCTGAAAATAGGACATTAGTTAATATTTTAACTACTGAAAATTTAAAAATATTTCATGTGATTAACAAAAGCTACTCTGACATTGCCTTATTATGTGAACCAGACAAAATTTAAGTTGTCTGATCACTGAAATACATGTGTACATTTGTAAATAGAGCTATAATAAATTAAAAGAATGCATTATAATTTTATTGGGAATATTTACTTTTGTGGAGAACAGCAATAGTTTGGGCAAAATCACTCCGTCTAACCGCATGTTGATTAATCTTCAAAATGTTCCTTGCTTTTGGCAAAGATAATCAACTAAAGTGTCATTAGAAAAGATTCAAAATTAATTTAAATATGACCTATTCCCCATATCTCCATGTCATCATCTGTAAAATGGGGACTAAAATAACACCTGAATCATTCTGTTGTAAAGAATAGTCTAGGTTATTAATACAGATGCTTAATGTATAATAGCTCTTCTATTCACTTATTTCCTGAAATAATCACAGTAAAATGCATTAGCTTAAGTGCCTATCATTATATATTTGTTGAAGGTATAAGAAAATAGAAGTAAAATATTATAAGACATTGGTGGCATCTCACATCACTGCAGGATGACTTTATCAAACATTATGTTACTATGCCATACCATGCAGATGTCATTTACACAAAAGAAATGTAGAAGCTAGGAAGTGGTATTCAAGGAGAACGACTGTAGATAGCTTTTACTTTTCAATCTTTTGTATTGTTTGCATTGTACATTGCAGAATTTTAAATAATATGTCCTCAATAAACATTCTTTCATTTGATTATATTTGTATAATTTTGTTGCTATGGACCATATACAGCCTGGTTAGAGCTGTGTTTATTTGAATAGATTGTTGTTTCATTTAGGAAAGAGTCATGTCAGGAAAATTCACTCAGGGCCTTAGTTGATTTGCTGTTCACAGGTATACAAAAGAGTGCAATAAATGGTTTGCAATGCTGCTTTGAGAGTCTCCTAAAGAATTATAGTCTATTTATGTTTTAATTCTAATCTAGCATGAATTGAGTTGAAATCAATATGCCTGTTCTGATCTCAAGACTCAGTAGGTCTTGCATTCTTCCAAAAACTCTTAGATTCCTCTGATATAAAGAAACTACTAGGTACAGAAATAGAGTAAATTATATTCCATTCATGTATATTTATGTCAAAATGAACCCCCAAATTATGTATAACTATAATGTACTAATAAAAACATTAAAAACTGAATACAAGGTTACCTTGCTGGAAGACTCAAAACCATATGAAGGAGTACTGTATAGACTAAGCTATGACCCAGGTAACTACTATTCAACCTATTAACAAACTAAAAATGCCTGAATAAGTCAAGTCCAGATAAGTTAGCATGGTTCCACATCAAAAAAACTATCTGGCCAACCTACAAAATTATTTAAATAGCTGTTGCTTTATGCCAGTAATTATTAGGCTAGCTTTTTGCAAAGCATTATTGCAGAAATGCACACTTAATATGAAGGGAAATAACAAATTATGAGAAAATGAATTAAAAACAATCTTTCTTGGGCTTAAAATTGAATGTTTTCATGAAACTCAGATTACATATGGTAGATGGAGTTCCTGAAGTTTTTGCCATATTAAACCATGTATCATTCCATGTAATCAACTTATCAGGTCATGTTAAGAGGTTAAATTAGTACATAATAAAATGTAGCACCATGCATTAAATTATTAAATTATGCATGGACAATCACAGAAGAAATTCAGGCTTAAAGATTTATTCTCATTTCTATTCCTAGGTTGACAACATTTGAGTTTTTGATGTTAAAATACATAAGCATATGATTACACACATGTATGATGATCTCAACTACTGGCCCTATTTTATTGCTGATGCACTGATCCATATAACCAGTGCTGATCCACATAACCAATCAAGGATATTAAGCAAAAGAAGGTGGTGAATTCTCATTATGAAGAGCATCCAAAGAAAAAATATAACTTCAGTTTATTTATCTACTAGAAGATAAGTAAATAATCTGTAAGAAAAGTGTTGACCTATCCATTAAAACCAGAATTAACTTCATATACTGCTAAGGTTTTAATGTTTCAATTAAGTAATCTCTGTAGAATTTATACCTTGAATCTCCATTTTAGGGTACACAATATGGATGTTAAATGGTATTGGGGCTGGAACAGTGAGTAAAGGGCAGGACCAACAGCAAAGTGAAGATTAATAAAACCAAAATAATAGATTTTATTAATATTAATATTGACATATTCTCAATCAAATGTAAAATTAAACCAGACTAAATATGACTAACTAATGTAGTTTTACATTAGTAAAATGTAAATAAATGACTGACTAAATATAACTGACTAATGTAGTTTTACACTGTTTCACATAGAAAAGTTTGTATTAAAATGTGGTATATATACACAATGGAATGTTACTCAGCAAAAAAAGAGAATAAACTCATGGCATTTGCAGGTAAATGGATGGAGCTGGATAATATAATGCTAAGTGAAGTAGCCAATTCTCAAAAATCAAATGGCATATGTTTTCTCTGATATAAGGAAGCTGATTCATAGTGGGGTTGAGACGGGGAACATGGGAGGATTAGGAGAACTCTGGATAGGTCAAAGGGATGAGAGGGGAAAGAGGGTGCATGGGGATAAAAAAGATGGTGGAATGAGATAGATATCATTACCCTAAGTACATGTATGACAACACAAATGGTGTGAATATACATACAACAAGAGATATGAAAAATTGTGTTCTATATGTATATATGAATTGTAATGCATTCTTCTGTCATATATAACAAATCAGAATAAAAAATTAATTGATTAATTTAAAAAATAAAAAAATGTCAGTGATAGACAAAATGAGTATACCGTGTGTGTGTGTGTGTGTGTGTGTGTGTGTGTGTGTGTGTGTGTGTTGCAGGGAGCGGGGTTAAGCAGAGCTATCCAGGGTAAAGGGAGGAAATCCTAGGCTCTTTAAATCTTCCATTTAGCCCCATCTCAGCTTGGGAAGACACTGCTCAGGGGTTCATTGTAACCTTCTAATAAACTGCTTTCTAGTATTCTTGGCATTATCTAAAGAGCCTACCCTATATCTTCTGCCACAATCTTTTCAGTTTTAAGAAACAATTTCTGGCACAAATCACCACTCCACCCTTGTTACTAAGCTGTTCCTATGGCAGAGCATTAACACCGACCCTTGTAAACTAAGGGTTATATCCCAGGAGGTCCATTAGTCATAATTACATGTGTATTCCCAAACAATTTTAGAAAAACGTTCACACAAAACCCATTGCAATTCACAAATGATGTTTTCAAATAGATCATTGGTCATAGGAAAATAAATTATTGCTTATAATAGCCACATTCCTGTTTGAAAAATTGGGTTTTGTCATAGAACAAAGACCTGTAAAAAACAATAACAGAAGGAAAATAAGATATCAGATGGTTGCTTTCACATATGTATGTACCTGGAGATTCTCATGGGAAGCTTGCCACGCTCTTCCACCAACAGTTGGAGGATATTTGGATTCTAGTGGCTTAGGTATATTCCAAAAGTCATACTCAAAACATTTGTCATTTTTTATAAAGTCTATAAAAAACACATTGCAGTTTTTTTCTTGGTTCAAGGGTATAAACAGTCCATTAAGAAAAATTACAGAGGCACAGAATGGAAGAGGAAGAGAGATGAGGGCTAAGCAATCCATAGCAAAACTATGTAACTCATGTGACCAATTATAACTAAATGATGAAGGAAGAATGACGTGGAAACTTCTTGACCATCATAAACACTAAAGCAATCAGTATGAATTTGTATATCAATGCTATACAAATTGAAATGAAAACTAATAATATTATGACAGTAAGTACTGTCAGTGTTTCTGTGAAGGGACAGGGCCATGTGGTGCATTTAAAAATGCTCTATTACTAAGCCTAAATAATCATGACATCTCAATTTTTTCAATAGTAATAATAATACATACATATATATATATATGTTATATATATAACATATATAGGTTAGCATGTCACTTAAATAATCCATATTGCTACTTCCTCAAGGTAATTATATTATTGTTTGCAACTGATATTTTATAGAAATCTGAATTTTGTCACACTGAATAATGAAAAGATGTGTGTAAGTGTTGAGATAGAAATCAATATTATGTGTTTGTGCTTCTTGAAAGACACTCTTCTATGAAATTAGTTTTGATCACTAATGAAAATATCACAGACTGAAAAATCCCAATTAGTGTCTTAGCATTATTACAGAAAGAGTTTGGGGTTTTATTGTCTTTAACCTCACAAATCACCTGAAAGTTATTTTCCACGAACCTGGATGATATTTTCTCTTTGAGAGCCAGTGACATACACCTTAAATTCTAAAAGACCAAATATATCTAATTATAATGGTAACTTATAATAGCCCTTAATGAAGATGAAATGTTGTTAAAAATAATCAGGTGCAGAAAAGAAACACATATATTCTACGTTCAGGATCACGTGCAGGAAAGGAACACTTTATTTTTATTCCTATGAAACCAACTTGTTGTTTAAAGGGACTTAGATATGCCCTTGCTAAAAACTGCTATTGATTCAAGAGTGAAAAGAGAGGAATCCTGTGCAACTTGTTCTATCTCGCCGGCCAATCTCCTGCACTGATCTGCTTTGGGGCATTCTTTATGATCTGCACTGTTCCTTTAGCTTGACCACTTGCTTGTGGGTGATAAGGCCTGATGGTAACAGACTGATAAAAGCTTTCTCTTCTTATATTTCTTAAATGGAGTTATCAGGACTGATAACATCTGGCAATCAGTGTGTCATAAAATGACTTCCAAAGAGCAGAGACGGCTGCCCTTGAAGTATGAGAAGGAACTGAGACATTTCGATTCATTTTGAGGTGTATTTAAAGTACACTGAGGCCGCCAGATATGGTTCAACTTTATTTCAAATAAGAAATTCACACTGTTGAAAGAAGGAGCAATAGAAATGGGTAAGTACATGAAAATAGGTCAGATCTAGAAAAATAGCCATTTTTTTTCTGGTTTCTCTGTTCTCCCTAGACAAACAGTAGTTTGAAATGCAAAATCCAAAACTCAGAGCAAAATCTAACAAAATATAAAAAGCAAAATGTGGTTTAGAAAAAAAGAAAAGAAGTAAAGAGGTAGGTAAAAACAAATGAGTCACTATAGAATACTATGCCCTTAAAGGAAGAAAAAAATTAAAAACAATTTCAAATACTCAAAATACAGAATTTCTTTAAAAAAAGAGGAAAGTAACTATTTTGTATGAAAGAGAACTATAAATAAAATAATGGAATGCCTATGCTAAATTAAAACTATATAACTATACAAAATATTAATAAAACTGGCTTCAATGCAACTCTTATGTGATTCATTATATGAATGGCTCAATAATTTACACCACAAACAGTTATCAACTATGCATAATACCAGGTATGTATGTTACACTCTAAGAAACACAGAAAAAGTGTTTGTTTTAAAAACATGCAAGCCAATGAAAGAACAGAAATTTTCCCTAGTTGACTTGATCTCCCAGTCACCTAATGGAGTACAGCCTGCCTGCCTGGTGTTCTTCAAACCCCGAATGTGGTTTCCCATATTTTCCCATTTGGAAAAAAAAAATGCTTCTAATTTTGTTGAACAGACAAATAGGAAAAATTAAAAGGGAACTTTAAATGTTCTTCTTCCAGCAAATCTTCCAAGCATCTTGCCTCTGTACACATTTACTTTGCTTTCTTCAAGTTACAGTGAATGAAGTACCCCTGCTCTCTATCTTATTGTCCCTGCTCTGTAGCATGTGACAGAGTAGACTTGTTCATCCTTGAACTTTCTACTTTGGGCTTCTAGAGCAGTTCTCTCTTGTCCTTCATCTCAGTCTTCTTGTGGAATAACCTCATCATCCAGACTTTCAAATAATGTATATCTCAGAGCTTAGCCTAGAATCCTTCTACCATCCACTTTCCTTCCCTAAAATAGCATATAAAAATCTTTTCATATTGTTTTTATTGGTGCATTATAATTATATACAACAGTGGGAATTACTGTGACATTTCCATACTACACATAATTTGCTTCATCTCACTCCTTTCCTTCCTCCCTATTCATGATTGCCTTCATCTATTCTACTGGTCTCCCTTCTATTATTACTTTTTTGATTAGTGCATTATAATTTTACATATTATATACACATACACATATATACAAAAATGTGTGTATTTATGATTGTTGTGGTCTATTTGTACATGGATACAACATAATTTGCTCAATTTTGTTCCCTTGTGTTTCCCCATGCCTTACTCTCTTCCCTTTCTCTTGATCCCCTTCCTTTACTCCATTGGTCTCTCTTCAATTTTCATTAGATGCCTTTTCTCTCTCTCTCTCTGCCCTGCCTGTTGTCCTCATATGAGAGAAAACATCCAACTCATGAGTTTTGAAGTCTGGCTTATTTCACATAGCATGACATTCTCCAGTTCCACCCATTAATCAGAAAATTACATAATTTCATTCTTCTTTATGGTTCCGTAAGACTCCATTGTGTATATATGCCACATTTTCTTTGCCCATTTATCTGATGGCAGATACCTAGGCTGGTCCCATAATTGGCTATTTTGAATTGTCCTGCAATTCAACACTCGCCTGGTGCACATGAGGCACTGGATTCAGTCCTCAGTAAACATTGGTGTGCATGTATCACTGTGGTATTCTAGTGTCAGTTTTACCAAGGACTGGAACACAGAGTTAAATGGTATCTCTGTTCTTTCCATTCTCAATGCACAGCTATCGTCAAGATCTCTTTATTGAATTATGGATCAATATTTAAAAAGAGCAGCAGGGGATGCACAGTGAAATAAAATAGAATAACAAAAATGTAAAAGTTATGGTCAATGTAATTTATTAATAGGATTTTCTTGAAAATGTAGATAGATTCATTAGAAAAGAAAACAGTGGACTACATTTTTTTCCAAATAAAAGTAAACATAAAGCTTTTTTGAAAAAAAAAATTTGCCTGGAATGTATTCCATGAAGAATTAATGTTGCTGCCTTTTAAATAAAGAACACTTAACAACAAATGTACCAATTCTGAAATAATATTTGATCATTTTATTTCTGTGCAGTATTTGATGTACCTCTTTAGTCAGCTATTGTTATTGAACATATACCTTTTTCCAGGTATTTTTCCACTCATTAAGTTTTTGATAAACTACTAATTCTGTTATCATTATCTGCATTTAACTGAGAAGCTAAAACTCCTAGTTTAAGGGAACAAGTGTGCTTTCTTCAAAAAGTGGTAGGGCTGTTACTAGTCGCATGGTACTTGCCTTCTCATAAAGCATAATTTTTAATAATAGTTTTGTAGTAAGAAAAATGCAGTATCCAAATAAATGCTTCACCAAAATCATAAGACAGAACATTAAAAGAAAGAATTCATATAAGGTATTCTCTGGTATTTTCATGACAAAATCCCAATTCATTTTGGTGTGTTAATGAGATGTACCATCAAGTTTATAAAATATAGAGAATATTGTATCTTGAATCCTTAGGGTCCACCAGTTTCCTAGGCTTTATTTCTTGTGCTGGCCTGGAAATGCGAGCTTCCTGACCATTCTATGACCAGCTGCATGCCTGCCCTACAGGCTTGGATCCAAGCCTAGGAAGAAACAGTCCAAGGCCAGGATGAAGTTGTTTTGTTGATCCAATCCTTGGAGGATCAAGCATGTTGGTAAACTCTCAATCTGGGCCCTGAGCCAAATTCCAAAAACCCTCATATATATTCCATAACCCATGCCTCCTATTAAAGACATTTCTGGATAGAACTCCTCTTGCCACCATCTGCCATGGTAGCAAGCACTATAATTTGAATTGTAGAGATAAAACATAGAGATACTTACACTGAGTCTCCTTTGTATAACCCAACAGACATTTTGTGTTTTCGGTATCTTTTTCTTGGAATACTAAATGAACTTCTTCCATATGACAAACATGTCTTAACAAGGACTAAGAAATTAATTAGAAACAATTTATACACTTACAAATTTAATAGTAAGAGCTGGGTTGTGGCTCAGTGGTAGAACGCTCACCTAGTGCACATGAGGCACTGGGTTCAGTCCTCAGCACCACATAAAAATAAATAAAGGTATTGTGTCTACCTACAACTAAAAAAATACATTTAAAAAAGTTAATAGTAAACAAAAATAAACAATATTCCCATCGAACTAACAATTTCATATATATTTGCCTGAGAAGTATAGAATAAACTCAATATATTTTCATAATCTTACAGCAACATAAAAAGTGAAATGAAAGAAATATTTCAATAAAAAAGGTATCTTTAATAACCATTATTTGAGCTTTAGCAATCAATTGGCCACTCATATCATTGTTTTTAAACAACACCTTACTCACAACAGGCTTATTCTTAGAAAGGCATTTTAAAGACAAGAAGCTTCCTCCCAATAAAATTTAAAAGTATTTTCCAGTCACTACAAAAAGTAATAACAATCTTTTCATAGCAGCAGTGACACTGGCAACTAAACAATTTTGTATATGATATTTTTATAATAATTTCGACATAAGAAAAAATATCTATATTACTAGATATCTAGTTGCAGGAGGCAGTAGATTTCTAGTTTGAACATAACTGTAATGGAAGACAAATATGGGTTCCCTCTACCTCTGGTTATGCCTGACATCCTCTATATAATGAAGTTGATTTATTCTGTTTTTCAACATATGATCTGACCTAAAAGCATATTTATATGAATTATAAGTTTGACTAAAAATTCCTTACATTTTTATATTTTGGATGCTGGAAACTATCACACTACAACAGAGAAAGGGTAGATTTATGAGTTTTGCCAGCAGAGGTATAGTCCTCATTCCTGAATTACTAAAGTAGAGATAGTAAGAAAACAGAGAGTCTCCTCTCCTGGATATAATTATTCACAACAAATTAGGAATTGAAAAATCCATCTACTACTGTAGGATTTTCCAATTGTCTCACTCTCACAATTTAATAATTTAATATAACTTAAAATCCATGTTTTAAATAGAGTTCTAACATACGCCTGATAAAATTCAGTATTCAATTTCATAGCAAAAACTTTGCAATTAGTAAACACATTTTGACAGCAGTCTAGATGGTAGTGTGACAGCTTCAGTATAGCTTCAAAACTGAAAGTACAATCAATTGCCAAGCATATTCTAGATTGCTGTTTTTCAACTTTTACAACACAAATCAAATTTTAAATGAGATTCAGTTATATGAAAATGTAGTCTACCTCTGCAGATTTTTTGGATGATTCTTAAGCTTACCAATAGTATGTTTTAATAACTTTTTATTGAAAACTCAAGAATTCATGAGCCAAATTACATTTTAAAATATTTTTATTAAGATTGGATTGAACAAGTTGGCTTATCAAATATGAGATTTTTTTCCTGATATACATATGTACAGAAACACACAACAAAATTAAGGTATAGGATCTAAACAATTAAACTACAAGGTTATTCATATATTCCAGCTTTTTTTTTACCTTAAGGGGAATATATTTCTATTTATGATCTGGAATTTTGTTATTTTAATATTTACAATATACAATAAGAACATTCAAATGTCTGTTAAAATATTAATAAACTGTGGAAATTACCAGATAATATCCCAGTGGCACAATCTGAATAAACTCATGAAGTTGGCAGGAGAAAAGAAAAATAAATAAATAAATAAAACTGTTCTTCCACAAACTCCATTTTACATCTTAACAATGACATCAAGGTTGAAGTAAAGTCAGTTCTTAATGACATTCGCTATCAGTGATGAAGGACTAAGACTCAAATTGTCAATAATGAATGCACTTTATTACCAGTTTCTCTATCATAGTGTTCAATGTTTTTTACAAAATTCTATACCCCCTGAATTACCTTAGAGTTCCACTGGGACTACTGTTTTACTTTAAATGCTTACATGTGGTAAATATAATATAGAAAGAATTTTCAGAAGTTACCTTGAAAGGGACTTAATGGCATGACTATCCTCAATTAGAATACACACACACACACACACACACACACACACAGTGAGAGGAAGACTATATACTGGGGCTGGGAAATATAGGCTGGAAAACTGGGTTGATATGAAATGTTCATACCCCCAAATTACCAGTCCCCACTCAACAGTGAATCAAAATGGAACATTTTGAAAGCTGAATGAATCAGTCAACAGACCTTGTGGTGGGGGAAAAAATATCTAGTTTACTTTTTGAAGAAATGATTTCATTATGGTAGTTCTAGACTCATTTTCTTGCCATACCCCATACTAACTTTGTTATACTGGAGAAGGCATTTAATTCCTCTAAGTCTTAGTTGTTTTATCTTTCACGTGGAAGCCATTAAATAAAGATATTTCATGTGATAAGGGCAAAAGTGCAACAATAAATGTGAAACAAATATAAGCCTAATAATTATATAAGTAATACACTACTATTATGAATACTACTACTATTATGGCTGTTATTGTTACATTTTGAGTCCTCCAGTAAACCCTAAATAGGTAGATTTTTATTAAAAATATAAAATGAAGGAATTTCTTAATAATTTTGTATTTGATATTAGGTTTGTCTCCAAGTAGCAAGCCATAGGGCAACATTTGAAAGAATAAAATTTTAATGATTCTACATCATGTGCAACCAGAAGAATGAGAAACTATATTCCATTTATGTATGATGTGTCAAAAGTGCATGCAACTTTCATGTATAACTAATTAGAACAAAGAAAAAAAAACAATTATCATTATTATCTTAGACTTTCAATAAGAATGAATAAAATAATATTTTAAGGAATAATTTTATACAAATAAATTGTTTTCCTATTTTTGACTCAGAATAAAAGCATAATTTTATTAATACCTAAAATATCTGTTAATGACATGAATGGCCTCTATTATAAAAACCAGAGGATTTGATCTCTCTAATCAATCTATAGTGTTTATATGTTGTATGTTTTCATCTCTTTTTGATTACCACCTCTTGAGGGTTTTTTTTACGTTAATGATCAACCAATATTATGTTCCTTTTCTAATCATTTTACTATAATTTTTCTTCAGCTGAGAATTCTGAAGACTAGTTTGAGGCCAGGGTTCCACTTCAAGAACACTGACATAGCTGCTGGTATTAGTCGTTAGTCCATCTTCTGAGCCTCATCATTATGCTGCTCACAACACAGTTCCCCCCAGAACAAGTGACCCAAGAGAAAGAAAAAAACGGTGACCAAGAGAGCACAACAGTGTCTTTCATAACTTAATCTCAGAAGTAACATATAGTCATTTTGGTTGTAGTCCATTGGTCACATAAACCAATCCTAGCAAAGTTCAGAAATAGACTACAGAAGGCAGTGACTATCAATGGCTCCTTAGCAGGCTTCATCACAACTTGCCCACTATATTTAAGCCACACCCTTCTATTTCTTATGTATTTGAAGTTCCTTTTCATCCAGAAAGCTGTGCATTTGCTGTTCTCTTTGTTTACAACCCTTTCTCCCAGATTGTAGTATGATTTATTCTTTTGTATTGATAAGTTCTCAGTTCAAATGCAAACTCCTTGCCAAACTTCTAAGGACTTTAATTATTTTTTACTTAACTTTCTCATTATCTCTTCTTCACTCTAATATATGTTCCACAAGAGCAAAGAATACCTCTACCTTCTTCATTCTATGTATAAACTAATGCATGGTAAACAATAAATATCTTTAAAAGTTAAAGTTGTTAAAAATGCAAAAATTAGTGGAAAATATTTTAATGTAACATACAGTAAAATCTCCTTGCTTTTATATCCTATCTATTTTTCATTTTAACATGGAAATGTATATAATATATGAAAGCACTCGTGTGTGTGTGTGTGTGTGTGTGTGTGCAATGTGTTCAGATTATTACAACTATTTGAAAAGCAATTATATCTCAATGAAAAGGATACTAGAGAAAAGTAATGTTTATTTGCTAAACTTAAGATTATTTTTCACAAAAAAAGAAAATGTTTCCAAACCATCCTGAAGTGATCATTCTATGTGTATTTATTTACGTGAGGAAAATGAGTTTCAGAGAGATTAATTAACTTCTCCAAAATCACAGCAGTAATACTGAAAAAGCCACCACTGAAGACATACATCTGCTGGCCAAGACATTCCTCTTTGTTGTTACATTCCACAGTGGCAATCCTGAGCCCATATGCTGAAAATCCCTCAGGCATATTTGTTTTCTCCGTTGTCATTTTTTTGTGGTCAGATAAATGATCCTAAAACATTTCATTTTTCATTCTTAAAGCTAGCATGTTTTCATCAATATGCATCAATAAAAAAACATTAAAAACACACATAGATAAGATGACTAATATTGGTCATTGCTCTTCTAATTAACAAATATGTTTCTTATATCAAATACATGCCCATCTTCCACAGACGCTTGATAGGATAAAACACATGCACATATTTCTAAAACTAGATTCTATTTTATTACTCTGGCATCCAGAAGAAACATAACCAGCAAACTGAGCATACTAGCCACTCATGAAAGCAGAAGCATCATATTTTTTTCTATTGAAATCAATTCTGAAGCTCATTTAGTGAAAGCTTTTAATTTCAGAGAAAGAAATTGGCTATTTCAAGTATTGTTAATTTTTAAATTTTTTATTTTGGAATACATATTTTCCCATTATGTTATGTTTATCCTAATTAACCACAATTATATTGCCTCATTAATTATTCTTTTTGTACTTTCTAGATTTTTATTTTTTCAGTTTTTGTTATATGACCATTTTCTTCCAATAAGCAGCCTTTTGTTAAGTTTCCTGAGTTTAACTCCAGTTTCTCACAGATCAAGAAATGGAAAGCATCCAAATCTGGTATTGTTCATTTCCTGTTTTCTGCTTGTTACAAGTAACTACCATAAATACTATGAAAGTACTCCTTAGAGAGAATATAAAAATAAGGTGAGATTGCAGAGAAAAATTCCCTGGAAGATTTTACCCCCAATAATAGCTGTTTTGTAAAACTTGGACTTTCTACAGCTGTTGAATTTTCGAGTTTCCTAGGAGACTGTAAGCTAGCGTCACTTTCTTAAAAACGATGAAAGCTCTCTTTAGTCTGTGTCTAAGCCTCCTTGATTCACAAGAATGAATCCTTTGATAAAAAGACTAGACAAGAATGCTTGCATTGGATGATGGAACTTAAAACTACTTATGACAGACCTTAGAGAGAACTTAAAAATCCCAAAGTATGATAAGGCATTAGATTATATTACATAATTATATATGAAGATTTTTTAGCTCATCTTAAAAAACTTTCAGAAAAATAAAAACATGCAGAGAATGGTGTCTTATTTTTCCTTCCCTTTCTCCCCTTATTTTTCACTTCCTTCCTTTCTTCCTACACTGATTGATTAAATAATTCCAAATCCAGAGACAAGATGATTCACAGAAAGTCTGTTTCAATCGCTTTAATAACACATTGATAGTATTATTCATTTGGAAGTTTTATAACTGAGTATCATCAAGTTAAAAAAAACAATTTTATGTAAATAATGACATTTCAAGTATTTTCATTTATTTTATTCCCTCAAAAATATATCAGTGTTTTTACATAATTGGTGATTAAAAATGTTTCAGCATTTAATTAATTTGGACTGCATTTTTTTGTTTATATTCACATAATAGTTAAATGCCAAAAAAATCTCATTAAATGTCCAATTTCCCCCACTCAAACATAACATTATTCTTAAAGTTTTCTGTAGGATGTTGAAACTTAATAAAAAGCTACACTCTTAATGTAATATCATCTGAGAAGTACTGTATTTAGAAGAATTAAGCAAATAAATTGTGAATGGTTCTCAACAGCTATTTCAACTGAGAATTACAATGTTTCTAATGAAAGTTTCATTATATTAAATGCTGTATTTTACCTATGTTTTATAATTTGGAAAGTAAAAGTCAAACATAAACAATGATCCAAAATCTAAACAAACCTTGTAATGGACAGTTTGGATTATGGTGCAGTTACTTCCACCTCAAATGGTCATATATCAACTAATTGTGCTTTGGTTTTTGCTGCATTTCCTGATGAATTCGGCAGGGGGCACTCTTGTCATGGTGACACAGACACAGAAGGATTGCCCCTTCACCTCACCTCACACAATCATTGGAGCTCTGCAAATGTCTTCAGCCAAGCAGTGCTGAAGCTCACACTCCATTGGCTGAAGCTTGTCATGTGGCATTCCTAATTTCAAAGACAAACAAATAAAATCACAGTACATACCGCAATGCTGTGAGAGCTGGAAATGTCTCATAAACACCATTAAAAATTATGAAAACCATGGTTTAGAATAGCAGTAGTCTTTTGTAAACATCATAAAAAGTAAAAGCACAATTGTAAGACATATAGCATTTAAATTACTGTTATTTTTTTTCCTTTATTTTTTTGTGCACGAATCTATATATAATTTTGCTTCCTTTTGCTTCTGCTCAGAAAAGAACACTCTACACACTACTGTGACCTTCTTTGTTTGTTGTTGTTTTTTGTTTTGTTTTGTTTTGTTTGGTACCAGGGATTGAACTGAGGGACACTTGACCACTAAGCCACATCCCTGGCCTTATTTTGTGTTTTATTTACAGGCAGGATCTGTATTGCTTAATGACTCGCTTTTGCAGAGGCTGCCTTTAAACTTACAATCTCCCTGCCTCAGCCTCCCAAGCCACTGGGATTACAGGTGTGCACCAGTGTACCAGGCCTATTGTGATTTTTTAAAAAATCTGATTATATTTTAATATGTAATGTATCCATATTAGTAAACCACAGATACCTTGGTGCTTTAAGCTGTTCAACAACTATGTCATGTTTATTCTGCTAGATCAGAATTATGGATTTAACATGAAAATTATAAAGTTACTAGGATGATCAATAATTGGACATAACTTTCCTATGTTCATATATAAATATACCACAGTGAATCTCTACATCATGTACAACCACAAGAATGGGATCCTAATTTGAGTAAGATATACTCTATGTATTTACTATATGTCAAAATATTCTCTACTATCATGCATATCTAAAAAGAATAAATTAAAAATTAAAAAAAGAATAATAAAGTGACAATTACTAAAAACTTACTAGTTCTTTTACAATGTGCCATTTAATTCTACCAACACTAGAAACAGATATGGCTGTCATTTTGTCCATAAAGAAATAGAAGTTTATAGAAACTCAGTGACTTGCTCATCAAGTCAAAAAGCCTATAAATAATGAAAAAGTCATTCATATATAAGAAGTCTGACTCCAGAGTCAGAAAAATGGATGAATTATTTTTATTCTCCCATAATTCTTATGAGAGTATGTATGAGTCAGTATACATGGGGTAGCAAGCATTGCTTAAACTTCCAAAGATAAAAACAATATCTAAGCAATCGTAATCTGAAATACACAAAAGAAATAAAATATTTCAATTTTATAATTACCTATGATTGTACCTTTGTTTTATAATATGTTGTATATTGCATACTGTCTCTGTATTGTATAAGAATAAAACTAATGTTTCCAAACATTTAGTTAAATAATTATAAGGTTAAATGAGGCAATGCATGTGAAAATACTTTTTAAAGAGTAAATATATTTACATAGAATAAAAATTATTTTCATTGCAACATGTCACAACATAGTAAAATTATCTTTACATATAAAGTGCATCCCCAAATACCATCATGTCACTTAGATTTCATTGGCAGGTACAGCTGGGGACATTTAAGGCATAGTCAGTCAATTAACTGATCAAATTCACTGGAATCTTTGAGAGAAAATGGATAACAGGGACGTATCTGATGTTAGGAAAGATGAAGTTATACAGACATCCTAAAAGAAGAATGCTCCCACAAAAATGGGTATGTATCTATATGTACAGGTCCTGCATAGTGAGGAAGAGGACAAGAGCAGAGAGCATAAATATTAGGGAAAGTCACTGGCCAGGGAAACTAAATAGAAAGGGGGAATGAGGTCAGTTAAAGAAGAAGAAAAGCCTAGATATATCAAAAAGCAGTATTCAAGGGAACCAGACTCAGGTATGAAAATACAAACATATTTACTACTAAATTTATTCTCCTGTGCAAGTCATTATGAACGATAACAAGAAACTCGATATTGGTAAACACAGGTAAAACCATTCCCTTGTAAGTTCCTGTATTTAGATCATATCAAAATGTGAACTCTGATGTTCACATCACCTTGGGACCCAATTTGATTCTGTTTCTACATGCCATCTTATTGTTTGGTGTAAGCTTCTTATTCTTCTGTCTTTGTCTCTCAAGACTCAATCCACCTAGATAATCCTTGCTGTGGTTCTGGAGGTCACTGATATATGTCCCTTTGCCTCTACTGACAGGCATAAGCTCTAAACAATTTGTGAGTGAATGTATTCTACAAACCTTGATTCCTCTGACACATTTATGTGTAAATTTCTATAGGACTTCCCTTTTGTTGATTAATACATAATAATACATAGACTTTCCTTCTCTAAAAAAGATAGCCTCAGTATTCAAAAATCTTCTAAAACTTTCATTTCTGCCATAAAATATTTTGAAATGTTTTTAATCTTATTTGAAACTTGAAAGAAAACAATTTGATATATTTTATCTATCTATCTATCTTGATTGATTGATTGATTGCATTTGGCTATGCAGGCTCTATACTGCAGTGAAAACCATGGTCAGTTTTGATGTTGAAGAGCCTTAAGTGTGAAAAAGGATGGAGAAATAAAATGCAGGATGGAGAAAAAAATGGAAGGGAGGGAGACAGGGAAGTAAGACTAGTAATTAAAACTATGATAAACAACAAATAACTCAATTCTTTAATCTGTGTTCATCAGCAGAAAGAAAAGGAAAAGAAAGCATAAACAGATTAAAAAAAAAAAGGTGTCATGACTAAGTGATGGCCAGTCAGAGCTGAAGTAAAGACAGTAGAGCAGGGTGATGTGTTGATTTTGGATAGCTATTAGAAATTTTTGTTCAGAGAAAGAAAGAAATTGAAGAGATACTGTTAACCCTGTTTCTGGCATTTGAAAAACAGTGACAGCAGCAACCTTCATCCTTTTCTTAAAGCCAGTCTTTAGTATAGCTTGCCAGAGCCACATTATCCCTAAATTGATGATTTACAAAAGGCAAAATAAACATATTTTGGCACCATGCAAGGTATCATTCAGAATTCTCCTTGCTATGTTCTAAAGTTGTTTGATTATTGATCCTCAGCTTTGACATTTTTACTTTGTTTCATTTCCTATTGCCTTTTTCTTCACCTTGGACCATTCATTGGACAGTGTCTAACATATTTTTAAGCGTACAGAAGCTCATCAATAAACACCCATTGGCACATGAGTGAATGAATGTTCACATTCATTGTGAACGCTGATGTTCACATCACCTTGGGACCCAATTTGATGCTTAACTTTCTTAATTGCTTTCAACCAAACTCATAACTAGCTCATCCTATGCCTAGCCATTTTAGGCAGGATGCTTTTTTGTAATCAGTCTTAAAATTGATGGCCTGGCTGATATCTGAGAACTTTATTTCAACAATTGCCTCAAAAATTGCTTCATAATCAATTGGAACTTTCTAAAGCAATTCTTCTTGTGCTCATCTTCATGTCTCAGCCTAGAACAGTTAATTAACATTCAAAGAAATTTATGAAACACATTCCTTCATATTTCAATGCACATCATAAAAAATACTCCAGCTATGGAATTAAATGGAACTAATTTCACAGCATGATATACTGAGCCTTAATTTACTTGTCTTTAAAATGTGGATGTCAATATCTCCCTAATATAGCTAATATGAACACTAAATATGGCATATCAGGTCCAAAGCCTGATGTATAGAAATACATTATGAATGCACAGTGTCCATTCAGTTTCAGATTCTATTTGAGTATCATTAGTATAATACCAGGTGTGAGTAAAAAATAGTAGGACTGGGTTTCTAATGATTCACACAAAAGTATATCACGTTACAAGTTGGGTCTATTGTGAAGATCAATACTAAAAGAGCTAAAAAGCCTTTATATAATTGGGAAATACAGTGATGAGACAATTGAAATTATGTGATGAAATATCTTTGAATTACTCAATTATATAATAAAACTAGTGCAGATAAATAAACCAAAAGGTCTCCACTAGGCATGGAGGCACCCACTTATAATGCAGCCATTCAGGAGGCTGAGACAGGAAGATTACAAGCTCAAGGCCAGCCCCAGCAAATTAAAAAAAAAAAAAAGACCATGCAAAAGGATGAGGATGTATGTAACATAGTGGTAAAACATCCCTGAGTTCAATCCCTATTACCAAACACACACACACACACACACACACACACACACACACACACACACGGTTTCTAAAAACTTACAATTAACTTAAGAAACTTGAAAGTGCCAAAAACTTCATAGTAAAAAATCAAGCCATTTTTTTTTGCTATAGTCATAAACTGCTTAAATTTTAACTATCTGAAAAAACACAGTGAACTGGATTCAATCTTTCCATTGCATTTTGCCACAGTATTAAGGAAACCTATAGTGACTTATTGTCTTATTGTTATGGTTGATATATGAAGTAGCTCCAAAAGCTTTTATGTGAAAGGAAAGTCTGGAAGTGAAACTATTTTATTATGAAAGCTGCAACCTTAAAAGTCCATCCTAATTTGAAAGAACTGAGTGGTAACTGTAGGCAGGTTAAAAATGGTTGGAGGAGGTGGGTGGATGGGGGCCTGCACTGCAAGAATTCATCTTCCCCATGACCCCCTTCCCCTTTTCCTCCTCTCTCTGCCTCCCTGCCACCAGGTGGTGAGCAGCACCACACCCTTCCACCATGATGTTCGGCCTCACCTTGAGCTCAGAGCAATGGGGTCAGCCCATTTATGGACTGAATCTCTGGAACTGTGAACCAAAATAAGCTTTTCTTATTTAAGCGGTTCTTTTTTAAAAATATTTTTTCTAGTAGATAGACACAATGCCTTTATTTTATTTTTATGTAGTGCCGAGGATCAAACTCAGGGCCTCACATGTGCCAGGCAAGCACTCTGCCAACTGAACCACAACCGCAGTCCCCTTAACTGGTTCTTGTAGGGTATTTTTGGTCACAGACAAGCAAAAGCTGATTAGCAGGCTTATATAATATTGACTAGTTTTGTCATTCTAAAAAATTAGATTTGAACATGTTACAATTATTAAATATAATAATATGTGCATAAATTTTGTAAATTACATTTTTACTATAACTATTTGAATACTAATGGGATATAGGTTTATGTGGACCAACTATTATTGACAAGAAGATTGACATTTGGATTAGGAAATAAAGTAAGTTACGATTCCAATCAAAACAAATATATTTTATTCTTATTCATTAAAATCCTTGTATCCTTTAAATATTTACTGCCACCTGCAAAATGATGGAAAATTTTAAGATTTCAGTATTGTCAGGGGAAAAAAATTTTATATTGCATGTATTGTATTTCATTAAGAATTGCTTTTAATTTATATTTGAAAATATAACAATTACACAAAATTGTGTTCTTTATGAAAATAAATTAAAATGGCAGTAAGAATTTGTATTTGAATAAAAATACATTTGTATGCCCTTTTTTTATTTCTAAGGCCATACCTTTTTTACATCTCATTACTGGCACCTGTAAAACAGGTTTAATAGATATTTTGAATCTTATTTAAAGGGAGATGCTATTTTCTGTGCTATTAATTATCTCCTTGTCACAAAGCTAAATAATGGTCACATAAAATAATATTTAGATAAATACTTATGTGTCATTTGCCTAATAAGTGATGAATGCTTTAGTCATTTTCTTAACTTTTGGTTTAGGTACATTTTAAGATTTTCTAAAATTGCATTCATTCCCATTGCTTCTAAACTCAATTTTAAAATCATGGATGAAATGCCTTGTTCCTGTGATTGATTATGTTACTTCCCTATTTGGATAAATGTTAATACAGACATTCTCATTACCTTTGTTCAAACAATTAAAAATGGAAAAGATTCTGAAAATAATATGTTGAATTGCATTTTCAACCTTGAAAAAAATGTACTTAACAATCATTCCTCACATATTTGTTGATTATAATAACTTAGAGTTTAAAGACATAGCTAAGATTAAATCCTTTTTGAAAACTTCAGATATAACAATTAATAACCTCCATTGAAATAAAAATGTATTGTTCTATTATTTGATAGAACATTATTAGTTAATTAAATGGATACTTAAACCACAGAATGTGCTATAAAATTAACAATAGAAGAAGAATCAAGAGTGACAAGGTTAATATCTACTGTAGAATTATATCCATGGAAACATATTTAGGAAGCATGGTAAATGCACACCTGGTAAAGCATAATTTGATTAATTATAGTTAGCATGAATTTAGGCAAGAGAGGTCATGCTTAACAAACCTACTACAATACTTTGAAGTTATTACTGTGAAAAACATTGAATTTCAATTTATAAAGTATAGTTAGACATTAGAAAAGCTCTGGATAATGATTATCCCATAAAGTCAATAAATTAAACAGCATGTAATAGGAAATAACATGAATAAAGATAGGAGAATATCTTATGAGAACTAGGCAAAAGCATTAAATTCAAAACAGATTAAAAAATAACAAATCTCATATCCTCATTAACCACAGTAAAAAATAATGTGTTTAGCTATGAAATAATATATTGTTATGACTATAAAATATGACACTGAGGAAAACATAAGGAAATAAAAGCAAAACTGTAGTATTGTGTAATTTAAAGCCTATATATTTTGAGAAAGTTATTTTGGATTATGATTTTTTTCAAGTTGTAAGAAAAATGTACATTACATAAAATTCAAAGAAGAAATAGAAATACATAGCTCATCATTTATGCTGAAGAAATGCAAATTTTTGTTACAGATAGCTAAAATGTGTTTTTCAAGGTACTCAGAGAAGCACTAACATAAAGCAGAAACAAATTGATATAATTTATTAGCAGAAGTCTAGATCATCTAGTTAAAGATTAAATGCATTTAAATGTATTTTAAAATATATCTAAAAGTTACATATCTTAGTCTATTAACTCATAATGGAATGTAGAACTCCTATCTTATACTTGGCATTTCAATATATATGTTAGAACAAATACTTTTTTTTTAATTATTTTATTGTTGGTTGTTCATAACATTACATAGTTCTTAACATACCATATTTCACAGATTGATTCAAGTGGGTTATGAACTCCCATTTTTACCCCGTATACAGATTGCTGTGTCACATCAGTTACATTTCCATTGATTTACAAATTGCCTTTCTAGTGACTGATGTATTCTGCTGTCTATCCCATTCTCCACTGTCCCCTCACCCCTCCCCTCCCCTCCCCTCCCCTACTCTCTCTCCATCCCCTCTACTATAAATCGTTTCTTCCACTTATATAATTTTCCTCCTACTCCTCCTTTCCTCTTATATGTAATTGTGTATAACCCTGAGGCTCACCTTCCAGTTCCATGCAATTTCCCTTAACTCTCACTTTCCCTCCCGCCTATCATCCCTGTTTAATGTTAATCTTCCTCAAGCTCTTCGTCTCTACCCTGTCCTTGGTTACTCCCCTTATATCAAAGAAGACATTTGACATTTGTTTTTTAAGGATTGGCTAGCTTCACTTAGCATAATCTGCTCTAATGCCATCCATTTCCCTCCAAATTCTATGATTTTGTCATTTCTTATTGCAGAGTAATACTCCATTGTGTATAAATGCCACATTTTTTTAATCCATTCATCTATTGAAGGGCTTCTAGGTTGGTTCCACAGTCTTGCTATCGTGAATTGTGCTGCTATGAACATCGATATAGCAGTGTCCCTGTAGCATGCTCTTGTTAGGTCTTTAGGGAATGGGACTTACTCAAACTAAGAAGTTTTCTCTCAACAAAAGAAACAATAAGAGAGATAAACAGGGAGCCTACATCCTGGGAACAAATCTTTACCCCACACACTTCAGATAGAGCCCTAATATCCAGAGTATACAAAGAACTCAAAAAATTAGATAATAAGATAACAAATAACCCAATCAACAAATGGGCCAAGGACCTGAACAGACACTTCTCAGAGGAGGACATACAATCAATCAACAAGTACATAGAACAAATACTTTTATAAACCTAAAGTCTCTTAAAATTTCACTTAATAATTATTCATAACTTCTTATTTAAATGTAAATTCTATGTTACCTTTGACACTAACTAATAAAAGGACGTATTTCTTAGTTGGCTAAGGAAACAGCTTCCTTAATTTGGCCATACTCAAAACACCCACCCTTTAAAAATGAACATACGAATAATTAAAATGCATGGTTACACACAAATATGCACACACACTTGAACACAGGTACATATACAATATAAAGATTAGCCATTTTTATGGAAGTAAACAAAACAAAAAAGTAATGTGTAAACTAATTCATGGTGGAGGATCAACACGCTGGTGATAAAAAGGCTGGTGTAACATTTGATCAGCAGTCCTGGGTGTACTCCTAGGAAAACATGCCTCCATTTGGCTGATGTAAGGAAAGTGTAACCTGGCCCAATTATACAGCAATGTCTGGAAAAAGCAAATGATGCTGGTTGAAAGAAAACAAAATATATTTTTAAGAGCTTAAGGGAAAGTATCTGAATAGTGTATGTCATATATTGGTCAACACGTGGCAATAATAAGTAACACAAAGTGTTTGAACAAATGTCAGGCAAATATCTAAAAAATGTATATTAATTATTAACTAAAATTTAAATCATTATCTCTCATATTTGACAGAGAAGGAAAATAAGCAGTTTAAACGCTAGGCCCAATGCCATACAGCAAGTAGTGAAGCTGAGATCTGAACCAAAACACTATGGCTGTTAAGCAATGCTGCCTGATAATACAATGTGAGCCACGTGTGCAATTTTAACTTTTTTTATGGCAATATTTTAAAAAAATTAAAAAGATGAAATAAATTGTAGTTACATATTTTGTTTAAACCGATATACCAAATAATATAATTTCTTCATGAGGGAAGAAAAGTCTTGGTTTGCATTGCCTCTGTCTCCCATGATAAATCCACATGGTGATAAAAAAAAAAAAAAGCAGATAATGAAAGAAGGACTTAGCTGACAAAAATGAAAGTTCAATGAACAAACTAGAAGTAATAACACTGTAAATGGAATTCACATCAAAGGCAAGCGGACTTGCAGAAGAAATAACTGACTGGGGATGTTGACACCATGGGAAGCCAGAGGGACTTAGTTACCTCAGACAATGACTTAAATGAGGAAATTGGTTGGAACAAAAAGGGTGAAGTTAGTTCAAAAGAAGAGACACCAACAAAATAAAACAAAAGCTTAATTTTATCGAAACTCTTGGAGCTATTTCACCATGTTGAAAGAAAAGACTAACATTCTGAAAACTGACACAAACGTAGAAAAGAAATATGACACTGACATCATCTAGGAAGGATACTTTTTTTCCAAAACTGTTAATAATAAATTATACAAAGAAGAAGTGATGCACTCCTTTAACTATTCTTCATAAAAATAATAAAAATATTAGCAAGAAATAAAACATGTTATATCTCTATACCTCCAATATTTAAACTATAATAAATAAACATTAAATTACTAGTTCCTTTTCTCTGTATATTTATAACCAAGAATAAGAAAGGTATTATTTTTGAGAAAAAATTTAAGTATCACAGAACACTCATAATTTTTCTACTGACTTGTTTGCAATTTCAACTTGTATTATCATTTTAATGATACTCCAACTACTATGTAAAGTGACAGCTATCTATATGCACTTTAAAAGATCATTGATAACAGATCCAGTGAAAATGTTAAAAAAAGAAAGAAAGAAATTCATTTTAAGCACACTTAGGAATGTAAGAAGGAAGAAATCATATGAAGCCAACATCTTACCTATTTTGAGATAAAGAAAATTAGAACAATGTGTCAAGGTTACCCTTTATGCTAAGAATTTGTAACATTCTCTAATGCATGAACTAAAATTCAAAATAATAGGGGTTTTCAGTAAGAGAAAGATAAAATACAAGGTGAAATATGAATCACTATGGATGCTCCCTCCCATTGGATAATGAAGGATTTTTCTGTTTCTTATAAACAAATGTTCCGCTCTTATTCCCTTTGAGATAGATAGACGATATAGATATATAGATATAGACATATAGATATAGATGACATGCCGTACTGATCTCGTCTCTTTTACCCCTCACTTTCAATTCATTTGAAATATTGTGATGGTCTATTTCAACAAGCAATGATTAATATCTAAACCTTAATAAGTTCCCCTGTATGCCAGGTACTGGGCAGCATTAGCAACATAAAAACAAAGAGAAATAAAATCATAGCCTTCTGAGCAATACTTTGGAAGAGCCAATACTTGCAGCAAATCTGCAACAAAAGTTAAAATTAATGTGCTTTTCTGTATTAGATGATACTCAAATATGAGTTTTAAGATTTTTTTTCATAATATTCATGTACTATTGCTTTCAGTTATTTTTTCAGGTGTCACATATTCATTCTTTATAGAATTAGCCATAGTTTGTTTCTTTTGTCTTATTTTGTTTCTGATGTGCTTTCTTTTTTAACTAGTACGTGATAATTTTATAAACCAGTGTCATTGTGGCAAATTCATACAGACATATCTCATAATTTAATCTATTTCACTCCACAAAACCTGCTCTTCCCTTCCCTCCTCCCTCTACCTGCCCTTCTTTCTTTGCATTAAGAAGGAAGAAGAGTTAAAAAAATAAAATAAAATGAAAAGAGGACATCATGAAAGCAGAAGAGGGGTGCAGTCTGCCTCTTATCACCTTTCTCCCTGGAGAACTTTCTGTGCCTCACTTAATTATTTTCTCCCAGACTGAGTTTTTGGACATATATTTCTGGGCTATATTCTTCCTACTGTCTTTACTTTTTCTTTTTTAAAGGTAAAGCTACCAGTGATTGATAAATAGTAGATCAAGACACAATTTTAAAGTTGTTTTAACCTTTTCTACATTTAGCATGATGAATAACTAATGGATTACACTAGTGTGTTCATTTTACTATCAACCATCTTCTTGTATATGTGTGTATATTTTTTCCTGTGATCAATGTTACATATTTGATTTGAACAGAAAATGTGTGCCTCAAATTAGAAGATTAGGGCTGGGGTTGTGGCTCAGCGGTAGAGTGCTTGCCTAGCACATGTGAGGCCCTGATTTCAATCCTCAGCACCACATAAAAATAAACAAATAAAATAAAGGTATTGTGTCCAACTACAACTAAAATATAAATATAAAAAATTATAAGATTAAATTGGAGGATATGTGCTTTGCACGAATGAATTTGCTGATTTATTAACAGGTTGTTCTCTCATTTTAGCCCCAATCCACACTTTACTAGTGTAAAATGTAAGAACTAACTTGAATTAATTCTTCATTTCTCAAGTCACTGAAAGACAAAAGAACTACTTCTGAGAAAGTGATACTATAGAACTAATCAACTACTAATTAATAAATCTCTACAAAGAAAGCTAATGAACTAATTCCATTCAATGATGAACATCAATATTCAGAGTAACCCAGAACTCTTAAAAGTCAACAATTAAGCCTCTAATATACACCAATATTCTTCATTATGCACTGATTGTGATTAACGTCCCAATGGAAATTTCTCTAATTAGAAGTATTTAATTTGAGTTTTCTTAAATCTTTAAAGGTAATTTATCTTTCTAGAATTAAGTCTTTAAACATGACCCATTTATCTCTGTATATAAGTCTTCCAACTTAATGCTTGCAAAAATGCTGCCTTGTGATATACATGAGTTTTAAAGTTCAATACAAAAAATATACTCAGTTTGAGAACACTTAGAAAACTTCAAATGAATAAAATTCATAAAACCATATTAAATATCTTTAAACAAGCAAATCTCAAGTTCTTCATTTGCACTTAAATTTCTAAATAACAGTTTATCTAGAAAAGTTATACTAATGAATGTCTAAGTATATTCTAAGTTTTCAAATGCTGATGTTATCATATATATAGCCACACTGGGTATTGTGATGTATGCCTGCAATCTCAGTGACTCCAGAGGCTGAGATAGGAAGATTGCAAGTTTGAGGTCAACCTCAACAACTCAGTGAGGCACTAAGCAACTTAGCAAGACTCTATCTCAAAATAAAAATATAAAGAGGGCTGGGGATGTGGCTCAGTGGTAAATCCCCTGGGTTTAATACCTAGTGCCCCCCCCCCACCAAAGAAACATTAAGTCCTACCAGTATAGCATAAAGTGTATCAAACATATGATCAAGACCAATTATAGAATACATTGCAACATGAGGCTCTAGATCTTATTTCATGGAGTTAACAGAGGGAATACAAACATATCTGAAAGCTAAACAAATAAGAATTTGCAACTTTGATGAGAGATACAAAGGATGCATGCGGAAGAGGTATTTGACCCACTGAGCAAAGTTTGCTTAAGGAAAAGTTTTCCTTGAGGAAATGGATAGAAGTAACTTACTTCAACTTCATAAAGACAATATATGACAAATGCAGAGGTAACATCATACTGAATTGAGAAAACTTGAAAACATTACATCTAAAATTGAGAACAAGATGAAAATGTCCACTTTCACTACTCCTATTTAATATGATCCTTGAAACTAGCCAGAGCAATTAGTCAACCAAAAGGAATAAAAGGTGTACAAATAGTTAATGAAGAAGTCAATTGTCCCTATTTGCAGAGGAAGTAATCCTGTACTTAGAAGATCCTAAAAATCATGACCAGATGACATTTACAACTGATAAAAAAATTAATCAAGTAGCAGGATAAAAATCAATATACAAAATTAATGTTTTTTCTATACACCAATAATAAACATGCTAAGAAAAAAATAAAGGAAGCAATTTATAGAATAGCTTAAAAGCAAAAGAAAATTCTTAGGAAAAAAGAGATGAAAGACCACCATTGGGAGAATTATAGCATGCTGAAAAAGAAACTGAAGAACACAACAGATATGGAAAGACAGCCAAGTTCAAGGACAGTCAGAATTAATATTGTTAAAATGGCTATACTACAAAAAAAGCAATCTACAGATTCAATGCAATATTCATCACAATCCAATAATATTCTTCTCGGCACTAGGAAAAAAATCCTAAAATGTATATGGAAGAACAAAAGACCCAGAATAACCAAAGCAATTCTGAGCAAAGAGAGTAAAGCTGGAGGCATCACAATACCCAAATTCAAATTACAATACAAAGCCACAGCAACAAAAACAATTTGGAACTGGCATAAAAATAGACATGTAGACCAATGGAACAGAAGAGAAGACACAGACCAATCCATACAGCTGCATTTTTCTAATTCTTGACAAAGGTGCCAAAAACTCATGTTAGAGAGAAAAAAAAATATTCTCTTTAACAAATGGTACAAGATTGAAACATCAAAAGATTGTAAGATATGTGAAAGATTGAAACTAGGTCCCTCTCACTCTGCACTAAAGTCAACTCAAAATGGATCCAAGAATCAAGAATAAGACAAAAAATGTGCAAATGCTAGAAGAGGACATGAGGGAAACACTCCATAACACAGCAAAGCAAGTGACCTCCTCAATAGGACTCCGATAGCTCACCGAATAATATCAAGAATCAACAGATGGCTTCAAATTAAAAAGTTTCTGCACAGTTAAGGAAACAAAAGCATGAAGAGAGAATCTACAAAATGGGACAGAATCTTTCCAGCTACTCTTCCAAGATAGCATTAATATCAAAAATATATAAAAAACTCAAAACATGCAACAAACCACATAACACAATAAATAAATCACAAATGAACTAAGAAGACAATTCTCAAGAGAAGACAGTTATATGAAAAAAATTCAATATCTCCACCATCAAGGAAATGCAAAGCAAAACTGCAATTAGATTTGATCTTATTGCAGTTAGCAATCATCGAGACTACAACAATAAAGCTGGTGAGGTTGTAAGTAAACAAAACTCCTACACTCTGTTAGTGGGAATGAAAATTAATACAGCCTCTATGAGAATCTGTATGGAAAGTCTTCAAAAGACTATAAATGAAAATACCATATGATCCAGTTATACAGTTCCTTAGTATTTATCCAGAAGAATTAAGGTCCTCATACTATAGAGATATGTATTTATCCATTTTTATACTAGTACAATTCACAACAGCAAAGTCATGGAACCAGCCTTGGTGCCTATCAACAAATAAATGAATAAGATAACAAGGTATATATGCACATGTACAATGGAATGAAAAAGAATGAAATTATGCCATTTGTTGCTAAATGGATAGAACTGGAATGCATCATGTTAAGCTAAATGAGTCAGACTCAGAAAATCAAGGGTCATATGTTTTCTTTCTTAGGTGAAAGCTAGAGAGAGCGAGAGAAAAAAAAAGGTGGTTTGGGGGGAGAACAGAAAATAGTAGGGAGAACAGCAGATTAGAGGAAGGGAGGAGGAAAGAAGGACAGTGAGTTACTGGGGATCGAAAGTATTCTAATTGTTATGTGCTTATATTAATATGTCTTCATGAAATATTCTGCCTAACTATTATGCACCAATACAATATAAAAAGGATAAGTACATTCTAGACAAAGGAAGTAGAAATGATGGAAGTACAAAGGACTGAAATAAAGACAGCAGTTTGGAACCTTGAATGTTCATCACACGGGAAGGATTCTGCCAAGTTGGAGGTGGAGAAGAAGCAATGTAAATGTAGGCCATCAAGAGAATCATCACTAGATTAAGGTATTTAGACTTCACCACAAGATTAATGAGAAGACATTAATTTATTTTTAAGCAGAAAAAAAGCTGGTTTAATTACACCTGCAATCCAAAAACGACACTCTTTCTGGAAGAGGGACAGAATGGATGTGAAGAATTATGAGGCTATTATAACAAGGTGTCTTGGACCACGATAGAGATTTTAAAGATGAAAACAAGTGGATGACAGCCAATGATAATTTTAATTGAGAAATCAAATCTGCATGATTTGTTAATGGATTATTTATGAGCGGCTGATGTCAAGGATGATGCCAAGATGTCTGTTTGGGTAATGGGTGAATGGTAATGCTATCCACAGACAAATATTTCATTAGGGGATGGAAATATTTTGAGTTCTGGACTCGGAGCCATCTGACAAACAGAAACCATACTGGAGTCAGAGAACAAGGACAAGCCTTGGAAAGCACACCTCCGCTAGAAAAGAAAAAAGTGGGTCCCCGATGTGTTCCTGCGCACAGGAGGGGACCACAAACCCCTCTCCTGGAAATTTTATGTTTCCACTTGACACCTCAGATTACCAAGATTTGGAACACAGCTTGGACGTGGTTCTGTGAGCTAGCACCAGGGTGGAAATGGGTCTCACTTTCATTCATAGCACTTCTCTCCTTATTTGAAGGGTTGTTCAAATGCCATTAAAAGTTCTCAAACTCATATCTGTGGGATCTTGCAGGGACCATTGGTATAGCTGGATTTAGGAAGGTTCCCTGGTGAGCAGATCAATCTTACTAGCCAGTGTGGGATTTCTTTTGTAAAATAGTATGAGATGAAAACTTGGAATGGAACCACCATTTGACCCAGCTATCCCACTTCTCAGTTTTTACCCAAAGGACTTAAAATCAGTGTATTATAGTGATGCAGCCACATCAATGTTTACAGCAGCTCAACTCATAATAGCTAAAGTATGGAACCAACCTTGGTGCCCTTAAGCAGATGAATGGATAAAAAAAAAAATGTGGTATTGTGTATTGTGTTCTTCCTCAGTGTCTTAAATGGTGGGCTCTGTATGGCCTACTTTAATATATACTCTGACTTCAAACAGCACTTGTACAAGCTGTTCTTGCCATAAAAGATATTTTAGAACTCCAGCTAGGAATTAAAGAATGCACCAAGTTTCTAAGCAAGAATTACTGGCTCCTATAATCACATTATTGGAAAGGCAATGATAAGGTGGGGAATAATCTGATAGGAACTTGCACACCCTTGGGAATTTTATTGTCCTTTTTCTTACTTTCTTTTAAAAGCTAAAGCTCCTCTTGCCATATACAAAACCCTTCAGTTTCGAAATCTAGTAGACCATGATCCAAAAAGGATCATGCCCTTCCCTGTCTGCTTCTCTTCAAAATATCCTTAACAATATTTCAGTGAGTGAGTAACACATGTCAATTTTTGGACTGATCACAATGTACTATAGCATTCATAATTGGATGATGAAAGTAGAAAAGATAGAAAGGCAGTTCCCAAAAAAAGATTTATTCTATTTTTAGGGTGAAGACACAAAACAAGAAGTCTCCCCTTCTTGGCACAATCCCAGTCTACCTTCTTATCAGTTCACCTCTGTGTCTGGTCTTCAGCAACATTTCATTGAAAACTTGATCCAACTTATTAACCCCTTTTAATTGATTTTCTTGGTCATAATTAATTGTCTTACTGATCTTTCTCTGAACTCTGCATATCTCTGATTTCATTGAACTTGCGAAAGTTATGGAAAGTTATGAGAAAGTTATAAAAGCTAAAGGTAATGTTAGTCATTGAAATTCTACTTCTTGTTACAAAAAATCTTAGAAATATTTGATAATTCAGATATTTATTTTTAATGTTAAATTATAGCAAATGTTACTTAATAAATCACTACCATAATCACCTAATTATAAAGGGGAAAAATAAATTTTTCTTTATATGTTAATTTAATCATGTAAGCAATTCAATATCTTTGGAACACATATATGATACATAATTATATATTATATCTATATACTTGCCTGATTAGGAATCAAGAGACTCAATTTCTTATCCCAGATATCCCAATTTATTTCAACCCTTTGCCTTCGTATTTTGTTTTCTACTTTAAAATAGCAATATTATGTCAACTGACTTGATATTCAATTGATATAATATCTCTGTTAATATGCTAAAGAATGTTACTTATTTGTGTGGCTTCTACAATCAAAGCAAGTGACTATTATGAATTATCATTATGTACAAAATAAAAAACAACTATACATGCTAATGGATATTTCTGCAATAATTAAAAAATAAAATTGGTTATGTTATTTGTGGAATAAATTCTTCTTGATTAGTGACAGTTTGTAGTATACAGGGTCAAAATTTGAAATTATTTTTAATATTTGAATTAAAATCCAATCCAAATGATGTTACTATAAGAAATCCCCTAAATCTCCTAGGTATTAAAGAAGATTAAATATTTCAAAATATTCTTCCCCTTAATGTTTTGTGTCTACAACAACGGAATCTTTTAACAGTGTTGCAGACAGTATATTTGAGTAATTCTTATTTAATATTTCTCCTAGTCAACCACCTATCCCAGTTCATTCAGAGACCATAAATAAAGAGATGCTTCCTAGTAAAAGCAATTTCCTCACCTATCACTGAAATTCAGAGCAAGAACTTACCCATTCTATACATAAATAAATTATGCTTAACGTATCTTCTTTTATTTATTCATTCATTACTTCATTATCAAATATTTATTGAATATTTTATTTGTTTGGCCTTGGTTTAAGTACTAAAAACAGAAGTGTCTAAAGGATTACCTAATCAATGGAGAGCACACATATAAATATTAGCTTTCAAATGCTCCTGTTCACATTTTCATAAAATTTTATCAAAACAAAAAAAAGGAATTAAAAGAGACTATTTTTTAATATTTCTCAAACATTGAGACTTAATTTTAGGCACTTTAAGATATTCTATCTAGAAAGCAATATTTCAATGTCTAATTATTGTCAGGCTAACTACTACACTTGAGAAAAGGAATTTCCAATCTCCTTCTTAGGATGATAACTGAATAGTACTTGGATTTTTATTCATTATTCTCAGTAAGATGCAAAATCACATACATTGCCATTTCTGAATTACAGGAAAAAATCTTTGCTAAGAATAGCAATATTTGATTAATTAAACTGGGTTTGAATTTTTAGTTTTAGTTGCGTTTTGTTCAAACCTAGTAAAAATGTATGGCTGAATTGTTCAATTTTAGAATAAAGTTGATAATTCATAGTTAAAAATTACATTTTAAAATAATTATATTAAATATGTTATATGTACTCTAAATAAAGATATATTATAAGCACATTTGGAAGCAAGGCAGTATAACATTAAATTTTCCAGGATCACAAAAAAGTAAATAATCCACAGATGTGTAATATATCTGAATCCTGAACAAAATAAAATTTGCCATAAATTATAGCTGACTACATACTTCCATTACAAAATCAACTTTAACTATGTATTATTACAAAATGTTTTAAAGCCCAGAAATCAAAATTAATTAGTGACATGCAGTTATTTAAAGCCAGGGCATAAGCCATTCATGTTACATCTAGCATTATAAACCTCCATGTATGGGCCAAGCATGGTACTTGACCTGAAAATACATTTTGAACAAAAGAGCCAAGGTTCCTTCTGCCTAAGAACTAATATTCTAGTGATGAGAAACATAAAACTATGAAATGACACCACACACACACTTCAAAAGTGGTGAATGCTCTGGAGAAAATTCATTAGGTGGATGTGAGGATGGGGTGAGGAGCAATTGATTTACAATTTTCATCAGGGAAGGTCTCACAGCAAAATTTATATTTCAGAAATGACTGAAATAGGTGAGAAAGCAAGCCATGCACAGCATGAGGACAGAGCCCTGGAGCAGAGTTTGGCTAGCAGGCTAAAAAAATAGCCAGTGTTAGGGGTTGTTGGACACAAATTTTACAAAGAAAAATTGGAGTGAGATACTTTCAAAAACGTTGCAAGGCACTGACTTTTCCTGAGTAAAACAGAAGCAATTAGAGAAGCTGATACTTTTGAGTTACGTTTTAAGAGTCACAGTGAATGCTGTGTGCCGAGGGCAGGCAGCTTTATAGGTAAAGAGACAAGTACAATTAAGAACTAAAAAAGGCTTGGTGTAGCTCCTGATTACAATGAATGCTTGTTTTTGTTTCTGTTTTATTTTTAACTCTAGACAATTTAGCTTAGACATTCAGATGTCACTATTTCCAGGAAATAAATAAAGCTACCTACATTCACTCTTTGACATCACATGTTTTAGAACAGAGTTTGCAAATTGGTTCTCCCCTGTAACTAGTGAAATTTTCAGCGTGTTTTATTCTTCCCATAAATATTATTAAATGATAAAAACTGAATTAGAAAGGAAGATTTTAAAATTAAGACTTTTGCATTAAAGATTCACCTATCTTCAGTATTTTAAAAGCTAGCATCTCTGACACACTAGATAGAAAGACACAAAGAATGAGAAAAGGAAGAGAAATGCCATGTTTGTAAATCTTTAATGTACACACACATCACTTGGAGAAATTGTGACAGACATATTACTTTTCTAATTGTAGCAGATGCATCTTTATTCCTGAGAATGCATACTATCACCAGAGGTACTCTTTTAACAAATGGGTCAGGAAAAAAATGAGATAAATCTGCAAACTATTGAATATATTTGCCAATTATTGAATTTTGGGGTGAGACCTGAGATTTTGCATTTCTAACAATTCTCCAGATGCTGAAGCTGCAGGTCCTTGGATGGCACTCTGAATAGAAAGGTGGTAGGGGACTGCAGCCATTTCAAACTCCCTTCTGCAGCCCTCATATCCTTACCCATTTGTTGTAGATGTTGATGGTATTATTGCATTCATATTAGCCTTTGCATTTGTGCTGCATTTCAGAATATGGTCTCCTGATTAAAGTAAGTGAATAGAGTGACCATTTTTAAACCAGAAATTGCTAGTGAATGCATACAATGTATGTACCTATAAACGCAGATGAAGTAATACTATCATATATAATCATTCAAATATAGTCAGATACTTTTCAAAAATATACAACCAGAAAGGTGAAATTCACACTATAAAGAGCAATGGCAGATCTCATAAAAGGTTGAGAAGGACAATGTGGCTCAATAACTGAACCATGTAAAGGTAAAGAAAGAAAAGGCAGTTTCACTGGATGTCAGGCAGAGTCAGCTTCAAATCCCAGGTTCTGAAAAGTCATTCTGGCCTAGCATTTTGTTTCCATTTGAAATGAATGTTCAGAGAAATGTTCAGCTTTCATGTGTCAATATCTGTGGTGAGAGAAGCTCAGAGAACTAACAGGGGAAAAAAAAAACAGTATTTTAATTTGATTCCCTAGTGTACATTCGATTGCCCCCAATAGCCAGCAGATGGGATAGACACATTAGAAAGAGGAAAAAACTCATATAAATTTTCTGGCCAAAATGAGCAGTTATACTCAAAATTGCTTTGAGAAGAACAAAATTCCCTAGGAGAAATTTTTTTTCAGTAAAATAAAATAATTATTAAAGAATGATTTTTTTTTATTAACAGTCATTGTTCCAAAATACTTTTGGGATAATTTTATACTTATGTTTTCAAACATAGCTCAATTTTATTGAAATGCTTCTCTGTTTCCAAAATCCTCATACTGAGAGAAATGTTTAGAATGTTTAATCTTTTTTTTGCCACAAATCAAAATAAAACAGACAAAAATTTGAAAAGATTGCCAAAATAAAGCTATGAAAGAGAACTTCTGATCTGTGAAACTTAGAAAGCACTACCCAACATTGCCTGTTTTTGTAACAGAATGTACTTAATTAACACTGCCAAATACTGTCAAAGTCAACAACCCCCCAAAAAAATTGGTAATAGAGCAAAACATAAAAATAATAATCAGAAAATGAACTTCAGGAATACAACAACATCCAAAATTTGTCTGTACTCATGATTGACTATATCAGTTGTTACATGCAATTTGGAGATTTGGAGATTCCCCCTCATGTAAAAGTTTCAGGTAAAAATATTAACATGCTGTTTCAAATCGTTCTCATAAGACATGAAGTATTTCAAAACAAACTTGTTCTTAGTACTGTGGCTGTGGCTCAGTGGTAGAGTGCTTGTCTAGCACGTGTGAGGCACTGAGTTCAATTCTCAGCACCACATTAAAAAAAATAAATAAAATATTGTGTCTGTCTACAACTAAAAATTTTTTTAAAAAATCTTTTTATTGAAATCTTGCCTTCCACTAATCTCTTTCATATAATTTAAATATAGTTCTTGATGATTATTTTATTTGATGTTATGTGCAGTGGTAGTACAATAAACAATTCAATATGAACTATAATTATGTCATAAACTAATATCTATTACTTGTCTTTGCATTATTTAAATTTTTCCCAAGATGTGTTCAGCTTGAAGAAGATGTAATTCTCCTCTAAGGAGATCGAGGTAATGTACTTTAATTATATTCATATTGATTCATAATCCAATTCATATTTAACTATTTGAAAGCTATTAATTTTATATACATTTTAAAGTATTTTATTATTACTTAATATAGCATCATATACTTGCCATATATGATTATAGCATCACTTTCCAGAATTTAAATATGTAAAATATGAGGAAATATTTATTTCAAGGTACACTGAGAGAGCTTACATTTATTTGAATGCTGAGGCTCAGGTAGTATGAGCAAATTCATTTACATTACTTACTTAGACTGATTTCCCTATGTGATAACACAGTTGTTGATGACAGACCATATCAGATTTTCCAGAGATAATATTAATCAAACTTTATCATATCATACTTCCAGTGGCCAACTGACATTGCCAATCAGAAGATTCTGATCTGAATTTCAAGAAATGACCCCTGTGGGATGTATCTTTTGTGCCTTATGCAATAATCTTACAATTTATTGTCTCATTGCATGCCTAATCCTGTCTGTGACCCAGAATGCCCAATATACCCAAGGTCCCAACATGAAACAGATGGCACATTCAAATTGAGATAACACCTTATTTACAAAGGGACTAATTACAAAGCTGTGAGAGAGATACAGGGGAACCAATAGCAAGAGGACAGACACTAGGGCTAACTTCAGAAAAGCTGTGGCTGCTCCTTGGTCTAAAGGAACATGGGGAGAAGAAATTAAGGGAACCCAGGAGGAAAGAGTGGTGTCAACTGAGCCATACCGGGGGGAGTAGTGTCATCAGGTGAAGACAGCCTCAAAAACAGACAATAATTAACACTCAGATTTCTTTCTTCTCCTCAGTGTCTTAATTTGGCTCCACATTGGGCAATCCCACTTGGCTAAAATACAAGTAAGTTGCCTGGAACAGGAGCAGAGTACAAAAGCGAGTAGAGCAGGGCAAATGGAAAATAATCAACATAAATCCTAAGCATAATATAGAAATTCAACTTGATTCTTTTACAATTCCTTTCTAATACTAGTTATTATCTGGAAAGGACTTAAGGAAAGTCACACATGCTTAATCTTAGAGACAATGTTAATCCTCATGTAATTCTTGTTGCTTTTCTGGAAAGGCATGTTATAATGTCAGATATGTCCACAAAATGACAAATACCATTACCAAAAGTATACACTAATTTTGCATTGTATATACAGGATGAAATTATTTCATTAAAATTAAAAAAACATGGCTTACATACACTGAATTAAATTGTAAAGTTAAAGAATAGGAAGAAAATCTCTCTCTCTCTCTCTCTCTCTCTCTCTCTCTCTCTCTCTCATACACACACACACACACACACACACACACACAGGCAAATTCACACTTTAAATTGGGAACTTCTTGAAAAATAAACTATTCAGGTTCTAACACAAATAAAGCTTCTCTGTTCACATTCTGGTTAAATGAATTATCTATTTCCTTTAGAACTCATATTTCAGCACCACCACACTCACTCTGATTAATTTTTTGAAATTCTAATTACAGTTTCTGATTTTGCATTTTGCTACACTGAGGTAAGCTTCATTTCTCTGCATGATTCTGATCCCTGAAGTACCTAAAAATCAACACTATGGGTAATACAAGCCTTATGCTACACGAATGAAGTCGTGTAGGAAAATGAGGTAACCCTGTCCTAACCAGTTCTTTTGAAGAACTGTCTACCCTTTACATGTAACATAAAATCTGGAGACTTCTTGATCAACTTCCAGAACCATGAAAAAGTTCTGTTATATAAGCCACAGTCCACAATAATTTTGTTGTAGCAGCCCAAATGGACTAATCATTTTCCCTTCCCAACAGGCACACAAATGAGTACAAGTGGAATTGGAAAGATTTGAACCAGTGTAATGTGTCAATATCAACATTCTAATTATGACATTATATTACAGTTTTGCATGTTATCACTAAGAGAAATATGCAAAGTGTATGAGGAATATATCTATGTATCTAAAGACTATATGAAAATCTATAATAACCTCAATAAAAATGGAATTAAAACATGGAGAATGGATTTTAGGGTACAACCAGGTTCTCAACTTCAAGTTCAGTTTTCTTCTCTCTTAAATTGAATAGAAAATAACTACCACAAAGCTACTACTTTATTCCTTCACTCATTCATCAGTCTAACTGTCAGACATGGAATGTGTTTCATGTATTATGCTAAAAAACTGGGAATCCAAATATTACTTGTCTTATTGTCACCACTGCTTGCACATTCACTCTTACTACTATTCCTGCTATGGTTCCTATTACAGCTATTAAATATAATAGACTCTAGACCTCAGTGGATGCATAGAAAGAAGAACACCCAAGTTTACAGAATCATTATGTTTTGAAAAAGACCAAAGTATAAGTAAAGACTGCTAAAGGAGAAAGTTATATACCTGAATGCCTTAATAACGTGACTGACACAGTTTTTAAACAAATGATGTTTACAGAGGAAACAAAAAGATGGGAATGACATGTTTCCAACTCACAGAGCAATAAAGATCTTTAAAAGAGAAAACTAGACAAAGCAAAATGTGCATCAAGGAAAATAGTAAAAGAAATAAAATTAAATGGCTCTAATTTTCTAACAATTTTTTGCAAGTTAAAGCCTAAAATAATTGCTTAGCAAAGCATTTAAAGGGATGAGAAAAGAAACCTTTTGTTTAAATTTTTGTTTTAGTAAATTATAAGGGTCCAAGTTTCATTATGTTTTGCATTAGATGCAGAGTCAGCTTAAACAAATCCCATAAAAGTACTATAAAGAAATGTTTTCAATTCATTTTCTTTGTAATACAAATTGTACTTCTATCAAACTTCTTTTGAAAATGCTGATCCTCATTGTTATATTCTAAAATTACATCATCACAAACAATGAATTTTTACTTTTTAATGTAAGTTTCTCAATTTCTCTTTAAAGAGGATTTTATCTTCTTAAAATTGTTTCCTTCATTTTATAGTACTATATTGAATTATGTTTGCTTTTGAGTACTTGGGTCATAACCCATTTGGGTTTACATATTGAAATCAGAAGCCCCGACTTGATAGCATCAGGAGGTAGAGACCCTTGGGAGATAGTTATGTAATGAAGGTAGAGATTTCATGAGTGGAATTAGTACCTTATAAGAAGACTTATGAAAGACTGCTTTTTTCTCTTTGTTCCTTCATGGAACACAAAATAAGGAGGTGATTATCAGCAAGCTAGGAAGACAGACTTCACCAGAATCTAACTATGCTGGCCACCTGATCTCAACTGGGAGCCTCCAGAATTGAGAGAAAATAATTTCTGTTGTTTAAACCACTTGGTTTATGGTATTTTTTATAGCAACTCAAACTGATTGAGATAATGTTCAAATGAGATTTAAAAGTTGAATAACCTACCTAATAAAATAAAAATGAACAGGTATTATGTCCTTGGAACAAAGTAAAAGTTTACTTGAATCTCAAGTTTAGATTCATAAAATAGCCATATATATCTACTAAAACCTCTCTATCCTACAGCAAAGAAAGGCTTATCTGTGTATCTCTAATGTCACTTAGGAATTAATACACATAGGTCAATATAAAAGCCTTAAACTAGAAGTCAATTATAATTCAAAGAAAGCTGCACTTCAATCAGACCTCAATTTATTCTTCTTGCCAGGATGGCTGCTACATAATCATTGTGTCTCCTAGGCTTTTTACCTATCCACATAATCCTGGAGAGTGCCTATCTCTGTTAATTGGATTCTACCAATAATGTATTGCTGCCACAAATACTTATGATTCTCTCCATCTCAACAAGCAATGGCAAAACTGAACTTGTGATTATAGAGTCCAGATTATAGTGGATGATGAATTTGTTCCCAGCATTGGCATGCCACAGATTAAGAAAATATGGATCTACTGGCAATTGTTAAAAAGAGAACTAAGTTGGGGCTAGGGATGTGGCTCAAGCGGTAGCGCGCTCGCCTTGCATGCGTGCGGCCCGGGTTCGATCCTCAGCACCACATACCAACAAAGATGTTGTGTCCGCCGAGAACTAAAAAATAAATATTAAAAATTCTCTCTCTCTCTCCCCCCCTCCTCTCTCACTCTCTCTTTAAAAAAAATAAAAAAATAAAAAGAGAACTAAGTCTAACCTATGTACTGTTCATAGAGAAAACCAACCTCACCACCATTAACAGAGACATGATGCTAGTGATTTCCCTGCATTGATTCTGTCACAAACGTCTCTAATCTGATTTTTTTAATGTCAAAATGGATAGGAATAAAAGAAAGGAAATGAGAAAAAGCAAGCGTTCACTGACTCTGTATAATCTTAGGGATTGCTCCAGGTTCTCCAGAAGCAAAATGGAAACTCCAGTTTTTACCTCCTCACCTATCATCAGATTCTGATCCTTGTTTCATCTGGAACAATCCATCCTGCTGACCTGGATTCTAAGATTAAGTCAAATAGGACCACTTTCCACCTGATACTGAATATTAAAGCAGATCTTCTGCTATGCCTATCATTTTTCTTATAAATTCATTTTATTTGATAAAATCTATCCTTTTTTATTTAATTTAATGTAACACTCAAAATAACATTAAATTTCCCCTAATCATTAATTTGATGACAATTAATTCTATTTCTTCATATAACTATATCATGTACAAGAATATAGCATATTTAGACATTTTTTTCAAAGCAAGTAAAAGTAAATGTGGTTTTCATGTGATACTTTTATTCAAATTATGGGAGTTGATTATATCAAATAATGTCTAAAGGCACAAACTTATAAGAAAAAAATTAGAAACTATCAAGAATATTGTATCACAGAAAAAAAACAGTGAGTTGATCAGAATATCTTAGTTTTATTCTGAGTTCTAATAGAAATTTTTTACCATCAACTAGTTGCATAAGTCCTTAGTCAAATCTTGGTTCCTCTTCTGTAACATATGGGCAATACATCTTACCTAACCAATACTGTGGTTGAATTTTTGATTAATCAACCTATAAATTTTCTGCACTTGACAGAGTAGGAGAAAATTACTATAAAATAGCTCATCACTCCTTATTGTCAAAGTTGTGAGGGAATTGTTGAGTGATCATTTCTGAAACTTGAATGGACCATGTGGTTGAATGGAATGGACCTCAAGTTTCCAGATTTGAACTCCCTTAATTATTCCTTTAAAGAAGGTATACACAGTGCAGTGGAGACACAACCCTGTAGCAGATAACACAGCACATGCAGGATCATATGGAAATGCTGGGTTAATTAATGGAACATTTTCATTACAATTTCTCTAGACACACTGAATGAGATATTATGATTGAAGAACAAGATACTGGATGCCATACGTGCTGTAATGTACTGTCATTGACGTTGAAACTTTATATTCATCTTGTAACTTTATGATGGGCCCTCTCCAGTTAATGTGCTAAAGAAAAATACTTAAATATTTGGATGTGTATCTTAAAGTTGCATTATGTTTCAGATATGGATTTATAACATTTTACCATTGATTATAAAAATACCTAAAAATCTTCATAGCTATGATATCTACAGTAATAGGTCTTAAAACTATGCCAAATTTAAAAAGAAAGCTTAGTGAATGGCCTTTATGAATGTATCAATCAAGAGATGAATGGACAAACAAATTGCAGTATGTATCCACAATGGAAGATCATCCAGACCAAAGGAAGCATTGACACATGCTCTAACAAGGATGGATCTTGAAGAGATGAGGTGAAATAGTCAAGCAGAAAAGTACAAATACTGTTTGATTCCACTTATATGAGTTATATAAAGCAGTCGAGTTCATGGATATCCAAAGTGCTATGATGCTTTCTGGGAACTGGGGGGAGGAGAGAGTTCAAAGTTATTGTTTAGTGGATATGGAGTTTTAGTTTAAAAAAATGAAAATCATCTGGAAATGTACAGGGGTGATGATCATCTAACAAATGAATGCACTTAGTGTCACAGAACCACACACTTAAAAATATTTAAAATGGTAAGTTTTATGTAATAAACATTTTGTCACAATTAAAAATTATATATAAATAAACCTATAAACATCTTTATAACTGTTTTTATATTCAATAAAATGAAATAAAAATCAGAATACTAAAATAAATAAAACAACAGTAAATTTCATACAACTTAAACTTGTACTAATTGTTTTTTAAGAATTTGAATTATTTTAATAATGTAAACAGGATTTCCGTATATGGGAATTTTAGTGCAACATTTTCAGATTCGTTTTCGTTTGATGATGGTAATGTTCACACCACCAGAAAGTCTTATTATTTATCAAGATGGTCCTTCATAAAACTTTTGCAATGGTGATGACTGAACCCAGGGGTTTTCTACCACTGATCTACATTCTCTGCCCACTTTATTTTTATTTTTTTTATTTTGAGACAGGCCTTGCTAAATTGCTGAGGCCAGCCTCGAACTTGCAATCCCCCTGCTTCAGCTTACAAGGTTGCTGGGTTACAAAACTGAACTGCCATTCCTGGCTCTCCATACAACTTTTAAATGATATTTTATATTATCACAGTGTCCGTAAATGTTCTCCACTTCTATTATTCTGGTTTATATCAGAGACATAGAATGATTTAGATTTTGTTATTTTTGTAAAGATTCAAGAAACATTTTTTTTATTTGTTTCTAAATACAAATCTTAGATTTATTCATGAAAGGCTTTGTATTTTTGATATGAGAACAATTTTAGATCAGTATTACCTGCCCTTTGTTTCATTTACAACACATTATTGTGAAAGAAACGAACATGGGTTATGCTGTTTCTGGTGATTCTACTTCCATGCAAAATACCAAAAATGATGATATTTGGTATTCTCAGGTTCTTGATTTCAAAAATATGACAAATAACGGCATGGCATTCTTTTTCATTATGCAACTAACACTTCTTATTGGTTGAAATATTGAAATATTTATTTTATAGTTTAATCATTCCATCTTAGAGTAATTTTGTCAAGTTCCTCAACTATTTGAAAAGACAGAAGGAAAAGATAAAATATTAAAAGTACTCTTTCCTGCTCCCTATCCCTGTAAAATACCACTTCTTCAGGAATTACTCTCCCTCTCATATTTGTTTATGGCATTCTGATAGTTATTAAAGGCTTTTTTGTCCTGTTGAATACTTCATCAGTTTATATATTCTATCTTAATCAGGATTTTCAAAAACTGATTTTATATATGCTTATTTATATATCAGATTATACATATAATATGCAGTAGATTATATGTCATCTCCATATTCTCATATTCCTGGTAGCTTTTATCACAGAATATTTTATGTGGCAATTGTTCATTATTAGCAGTACTATGAATTGCAAATAGAGAACAATTTTGAAAAGATGAATTAAACTACACAATTGGTAAAATTGTTTCTGAAGTAAATATAGACCAAGAAGGGTTAATCCATAAAATATCAAGAGGTAAAACAATTCCCCATTTTTAGTATTAGTAACAATTTACAGTTTAAAAAGATGCTTTCCCTAGCATACTGGTTTTACCTTCCTCAAACAAATGAGTATCAAAATTTTATAAATCGGCTGTTCATTTTCTGTTTCATAGTTTATATTTGGCCTTCTTAGGAATATGTGTGGGACTTGATTTTTATAATTCTCTCAGGTTCAATGAAATTGAATGTTACCATATTTTCTCATACTAGCCAATAACAACATTACCTTTCACACTGTCATTTAGATTTTGTAAATTATTTTAGCATGCAAAGAACCTATTTTTGCTCCTTAATATACATGCACATTCTCTCTCACAATCTCTCTCTCTCTCTCTCTCTCTCTCTCTCTCTCTCTCTCTCTCTTCCTATTCTGCACTTTTCTAAATTGCAAGTTTATAATTTTGTGAAAATAACTGCTGATTGATATTTTTGTGAGTGGCAGGGATTGAACCCAGGGTCACTAAACCACTGAGCCACATCCCCAGCTCTTTTTATTATTTTTATTTTGATACACAGTCTTGCTGAATTGCTTAGGGGCTTGCTACATTGCTAAGCGGGCTTTGAACTTGCAATCCTCCTGCCTCAGCCTCCCAAGCCACTGGGATTGCAGGCTTGTGCTGCCACCATGCCCAGCTTAGACTGATATGTTTTAAGAATAACAACAGAAAAATCAGAAATGTATAAGACACCATAAAAAAAGAGATGGTGAACTAAGTCCTGTGATGTCAGTGAAAGTCTCTGAAAGATAATTTAGAATTATCATCAGAACACAGAGGTTACCTGTATCAAAGAGAATTAATTCTCTTTTCATTTTTAATAAAGTTAAATAATTAAAGTGGGTAAATATCTAAGTTAAAAAGAAGAAAACATTGATAAAATACTTCAAAGTGTCTTTCTATAATTTTCAAGGTTGAATTAATACTTTATTCATATATAATTTATATTCTCCCTGCTTCTAGAAAGTGGTGACACAACACATCCTAGAAGTCATCAGTGTCGATTAAGTATTAATAAATCTTGCAAATTTCTTTTTCGATATGAATTAGTGAATTAAAGTGGTTTCAGGTTGCAATCTGAACATGGGGACACAGCACATAAAGTTTGAACAATTCTCTTGAGATTTGATGAGTTTCTAAATATCCTCTATACTGAATATATTTATACTTTCATCAAAATTATATTATAATCATATGAAAACTATTTAAAATACATGTCATCTAGTGAAATCAGTTTTTGAAGTCAGATAAAATTACATTCTTTTAAAATGACAAATATTGACTTAGCAGAGTGATTCTGGGATGGCTTTTGGCCATGGAAATACGATAGTATTTTTGTATTTAAATGATGAGCTACAGTGTTAAACTAATTCTGAGGAAAATGTCAATGAGTATATAAAAACAGAAATGTTTTAGAAATCATAAAGTTACTTTCCCACACTGAAATATTAACAATGTTAAGAAAAATCTTCATAACACTCATTTCCTAAAATAATGATACAACAGAAGAATGCAATTAAAATGTCATTGATCAGGGCTAAGGATGTTGCTCAGCGGTAGAGTTCTTGCCTCAGCATGTGAGAGGACATGGGTTCAGTCCCCAGTACCACAAACACACACACACACACACACACACACACACACAAAATGATAATTTTATTAGGATATGATACTATGACTGTCCCTTGATGTTCTTCAGTTATTATTTTGGAATTAAATAGTTATTCAATCTTTATGTGGTTATTTTATTTTTTCCTAGTTTTGTGTGCCTTCCTGAAACAAACTGTGTCCTCTTCCCCCTTGCAACTCACCTTGGATCATGATATGCTGCGCCATGACTGTCATGAATTTATTTACATGAAAACTGTAAATAAATTCACATTTGTGATGTCAAGGTGAAAACATCTCAAATATTAAGAATATTTTGGATGACTGGGCTTTAAATAATAACTGAATCAATCACTTTCTCTTTCCCATATCTTTATCTTTATGACAAATCTACAACTATGTTTTTCTACAACAAGAGTTAAATTGTACAGAATACATATAGATTTTCAATCTAAAATTTTATAATATGGGTTCTAGTTCTGGTAAAAATAGCTAAAAGTTATAGATGAGGTCATTTAAAGTGAAAATAGGTAGACATGCAGGCCAATAAAAACCTTATATTTTTCTTTGGATATTTCTCGTACACCTACTCTGGTTTGGTATTACTTTTCCTTTCATTATACAGATAATTAAATGACTATTTTCAGCATATATTATGTCAAACAAATAATTCAGGATCAGAGAGTGAAATATATGCTTTTGTTAAGTAATCAATTTGATCAGATTCTTTCATTATATAGCAGGTAGCAATCACCTTAATTACCTTCAAAACAGGTCAGTTTAAAACCTGTCTTAAAAAATTGAAGTAAAATAAACGATATTTGTTATAATCAGTCATTTTTACTTATTTTAACAAGGAAATGTTTTGGAATAAGAAGTCACAAATCTAAATTATTTCTCCCAAGACTGAAAGCATTGGCTGACAAACTCCCAGCTACTTTCTTTCATGCCTTCCCAACTTTTATCAATATTAGTGATTCTTGGTTCAAAAAAAAAAAAAACTCATTTAGAGGTTTTAATATTTTTACTGGTACAAATACTCCAAAAAGGGATAATAAAATAAAATTATAAATGTAATTATAAATACATCATTAAATATATACTTTAACTAAAAGTAAAATGGGAAAAAATATATTTCTTGTAACATCAAAATTTGACTATGCCCTCTTCATCATAGTAATGACATAAAGTGAATCTCACTATTTGTCTAGGTGTTCATATAATTAAAATTATAATTAATAGATACTTCATGGATTAATCAATAGTACCTTCTATTGGAAGTAAGGTAACTGTGCTGATAAATTTACCAAGAGACATTATTATAGTATTTTATATTGATTGTAAATATCAGATAATTTATGACCTCATAGGAAGGTTATTATATATTAATGTATGTAGGAAAGAATAGAAAATTAAACTATGAACTTTTGTCACTCATAACTTGATCACAAATGCATACTCCATTTAAATCTTGAAAGAGAAGCACAATATGCTGTTGATGGAAATACCCATTTTTATATTGCTATAATTTACTCAAGAAACTTATGTTGATTTTTTTTAACCAGGATGATAATGGTGGTGGAAAGTTTCTGAATATATAGACATTTGTGGAAACTCATTACATCTTAAAGAGTTAAAGGAAATTATGATTATGAAAACCAAGTTCTCCATATGAAAATCATTTCTTCATCAAGAAAGTGGGCTTTACAAATGTAATATTTTTGCATACAAAAAATTAAGTTTTTCTTAACATGTCTGTTGTGCTTAGGATATGAGATGACCCCAAAAGTTCACATCTATCAATGCAAGCATGTTCAGAGGTGAAATGATTAGATCATGAAAGCTGCAACCTCATCACTGAATTAATCCATTTGATGGATTAATATTCTGAATCAATTATTGGGTAGTAACTTATAGGCTGGTGGAGTGTGACTGGAAGAAATAGGTCACTTGGAGCATCCTAGTGTAATATATCTGTCCTTGGCACCTCACCCTCTTCACCCCCCCCACCCCACTTTCTGGCTACCATGAGCTGATAAGCTTGCGTCTACCACATCTTTCCACCAGGACATTTCTTCCCTGGAGTCTGACATCCAAGGACTAAATTTCTGAAATTGTGTTCCCCAAATAAATGTCCTCCTCTAAGTTGTTCTTTTCAGGTATTTTGGTCACAGTGACAAAAAGATGACTGACACAATATTCTTGATTTAGTCCATCTTTGCCCCAATATACCTAATCCTACCTCTATATAATAACTGTTGAGTGTGCTATGTTGCATGTATCCATTTATTAAATGAAGATATATAAACAGATACCAACCCATTTACTGATTATAAGTTCATGTAAAGAGAATTGCCTTGCAAATACAATAATGTCACTTAAGTATTTCTTTTATATAATAATCATGTTCTTAGAACAATTTATGCAGGTATACTTTTGTCTTTCAACAATCTAAGTTAATCTAAAATGAATAGGAAAAGTATGTGAGATGCATATAAGTATGGCTAGATCAGTATTTGAGGAGTGACTTATAGAAAAGAGGTACGATGCAAAGGAATATATAAAAGATTTTGGATTTTGAAGGTGTGATAGTGTTAAAATTGTATGAAAATTGAATTTTAAGTTGTGAGAAATTATATCAGGATTTTAAGTTTCTGAAAGTTCCATACATATAGAAAATACTGAGTGAAATACTAGATAATACCCATTCCTAAGATAATTCATTAAACCCATATAAAAGAGATATTCCACGTTTTACTCCAATATTCCATTTTTCTTTGCTACATAAATCACAAGCATATTATAAAATTTATACTCATCATGTTCACTAATGTTGTTAATATATTTTGTATGGAAACACTGTGCAAAGTATCCTTTTTAATACATGATTACAAAGAGCTTATCTTTTCCTATTAAAGAGCATTTTAGTAACATATTTTAATTGAAGTGTTTCTCTTCCACTCATGCCCATTTTTAAGATAGATAATTATATCAGATGACTAAATATTACATGTCCTGTAGTAAAATTTTATCATGTTTAAATAATTTGAGCTTATAATACATTATAAAACTTAATAAGTTGTTCATGAAGATAAATTCTTTCTTAATAATTCACACTCCAGCAGGGCTTAGTGGCACATGCCTGTAATCCTAAATGCTCAGGAGACTAAGGCAGGAGGATCGAGAGTTCAAAACCAGCCTCAGCAAAAGCAACACAGTGACACCCTGACTCTAAATAAAATACTAAATAAGTCTGGGGATGTAGCTCAGTGGTTGAGCATCCCTGATTTCAATCCCTGGTAGTAACTTGAGAGCATTTCTTTTTCTAATTTGCTTAAATTTATTGACATAAACTCTTACATATAAACTATTCTGTAAATACTTAAGAATAAATATATTAGTTGAAGTATGTAGTCCCTTCAAAATAACTAAGCAATTTTGTGACCTTGAAAAGTAATAAGAATTCAACAGATTTTAAACTACAGATATTGAATTGCCTGGTACTAGCCATTCTCAATGATCTGGGACTCTGGAAACCCTGTTTTATATTGATTATAGGAATAACCTTTCAAGAGTAACTTGCTATTTCCATAGAAATCTTAAGAAACTTTTCTTCAAATTGTTTAACAATGCTATGAGTACATTAAACAATTGTCCTCAAATGCAAACATACATTTTCTACATTTGATATAGTTTTAAATATGAATATAATACTTTTAATTTGTAATTCTGGTTCCAAACTAATCTCAAGGATTTTTTGAACTTTAAGGGGGAAAAAAAAAAAAACAACCTTGGGCTGCGGTTGTGGCTCAGCAGTAGAGAGCTTGCCTCACACGTGCATGACCCTGGGTTCGATCCTCAGCACCACATAAAAATAAATAAATGAAATAGAGGTATTGTGTCCAACTACAACTAAAAAATAAATATTAAAAAGGGAGTTTAAAGAAAAAACAGAAATATACAAAAGACAGAAACATAAAATATGCCATCAGAAAATAAATTTTACAATTTTACTTCACATCTATATTGAATCTTTCTGAATGTTGAGGTACTATCAGTAGTATGTAAAAAAATCAAGCATTTATTTAATGGCTACATTAATTTTAAGCCAACTATACCTTAAAATACCAATAATAACAGCAAAACAACCACCACAATAACAGCAAACATTGGTTCACATTAAATACCTTGACGATATACACATGTTATGAAAAATAACATACTCATACTCATGAATATGTAATAAACAGGTATCCTTTTAATGTTTATTTTACAGAACTTAAAGTTGAACCAAGTGGTATTTTAACACTGAGCTATACTCCAGCCCTATTTTATTTTATTTTTTTAATTTTAAGACAGGGTCTCACCAAGTTGCCCACACTAGCATTGAACTTATAATTCTCCTGCCTCAGCCTTCCCAACAGCTGGGAATACAGGTGTGTGCCCTTGCGTGCACTCAGGTATTATTTTAAATGTTAATACTTATCAAAAATTATCTTATAGATCAATCACCAAAGCCTGACAAAGATATGCTAATGAAAAATCATATTCAAAGACTAAAGTCTGAGGATCAAATCAAATATTCATTGACTCATAAAAATATATTTAAATTTTATAAGAGTATGGATATATATATTCATATTTTACAATAACAAATTCATCAGCAAAAGAGGAATCATGTTTAACATTTTAATTTCTGTCAAAAAGCATAAAAACTTTATAAAGAAAGAAATGAGCATATTATAAGGGAATATCCCATGAGAAAATACCATCCTTGTGTCCCTCATTTGAAATTCATTCACTGATTATGGGGACACTAAAACAAGGACACTCCCTGCTCAGTAAATCTGGAGACAGGTCATAGAGGCATCTGTTCTCCATATATTTATTTAATGAGGTCATTTGGTACACATACCATGCTTTGGGGAGTGCTTAATTTTTAGTAGGACTATTAATCTAGCTACGAGTTAGTGAATTAAAATTATCTTTGAATTTAAATAGAGCATTTCTTTGTCTAATTTGCTTAAATTTATTGACATAAACTCTTACATATAAACTATTCTGTAAATACTTAAGAATAAATATATTAGTTGAAGTATGTAGTCCCTTCAAAATAACTAAGCAATTTTGTGACCTTGAAAAGTAATAAGAATTCAACAGATTTTAAACTACAGATATTGAATTGCCTGGTACTAGCCATTCTCAATGATCTGGGACTCTGGAAACCCTGTTTTATATTGATTATAGGAATAACCTTTCAAGCAGTCATTCATTGCTGATAACAAGATATATTTACATGAGAAGACACACTTTTTAAAGAGGGCTCAACTACTCAAAACTTGGGAGAATAAAATGCGTTCGCAGAATGCCACATAATTTATAGTTATGATGTTTTGCTATTGTTTTAGGTAGTTATCTTGATTCAGAGACCAAATATAAATATAAACAATAACATTTGAGTTCTTTAAGGCTGGTGCTTACCTGATTTTTAAAAAACAGAAAACAACTAGCAAAGTTATATGGCTTGGACTTTTCATAATTTTATATTAAATGGAACTCAAGGAAAAGAGGCACCATTGGTCTACCATGCCTATAATTTTCCATTATTCAGAAATGTGACTTTTGAGCTCAGAAAATAATTAACAATAGCCAGCTGTGATGGCTCAAGCCTGTAAGCCAGTGGCTGGGGAAGCTGAGGCAGGAGTATCTTGAGATCAAAGCCAGGCTCAGCAAAAGTGAGGTGCTAAGCAACTCAGTGAGACCCTGTCTCTAAATAAAATACAAAATAGGGCTGGGGATGTGGCTCAGCGGTCGAATGCTCCTTAGTTCAATCCTTAGTACCCCTCCCCCCAGAAAAAGAATTAATGATGGAATAAGGAAGCCAATCCACATCTAAACAAAGTTATCATAAGCTAATATGAATATATATGCATATATATGTATATATGTGTGGAGATATATATATTTCTTGAGACATGACATTAATGTTTCTCAGTTTTGTGCAGCATCATGCAGGATTTTGATACCAGAAAGTTTCCATATGAACTTCTAGTACAAAAAGCAAAGTGACAGTAAATCTACACTTCTCAGAAAGTGATGAGCCCAAAGGGGTACTCTTGGACCTACAGTGATTCCTAGAATGACTGGCATACCTGGTAACCACTTGCAAATGAAAGGCAGGATGCTTTTGGTAGAGAAAAAGGAAATAAATGACAAAAAAAAAAGTATCAGGGGACTCATCACACCATCAATATTAGGGATAAAAGTACAATTTTCAGAGTGCTAAGACTGAGACACTTTAAAGCAAAAACATCTAAGAGGCTTTCTGCAAAGTACCTTCCATAAAACTCATAGGCTAGTCCTTTCAAGAATACTCACAATAAATATTAATATTATTTTTCAAGACAGACTGAGTCTCTTTTAAGTTCCCTCAAAATGAAGAAGAGTTTTCAGTCTTTGGATTAAAGGCACAATTCTTCTTTTTTATATTTGTATTACTTGTTGATGGATATTTATTTTATTTATTCATTGATATGTGGTGCTGAGAATTGAACCCAGTGATTCACACATGCTATGCAAGTGCTCTACCACTGAGCCACAATCCCAGCCCTAAAGGCCTAATTCTTAATATGTCTTTTAAGGGCTGGTGTAATCTTGCCCCTTCTTGTTCCCCCAGTTTCCATGTTCATTTTGCTATAGCCACACAGACCAACTATTTCCAACATGCACAAAAATTTCACATCTCTGAACATTCACACATCTGTTTTTTTCTACTGAGATTTGTATCCTCCTAATTGTTCTCCACTAATCTACTAGTTATCTCTTAGGTCAAAAACAGCATGTTTCACCCAAGATCTCCAACACAAACAAGTACCCTCATTATAACCTTCCATCTTTCTTTCTCTTTGTCATTACTAAAATATAATTATGTGTGCTAATAACTCATGCCCATAACAAGATCAGAACTTCATTAATGTAAGAAATATTTGTTTTATTATTTACTCCCAGAACTTAGCAATTTAACAATAAATTAGAAGAAAAATAACAAAAAGTAGCACTTTACTTGGTAAAATATGCTAAAATATAGTTAATTAAATAGTATAAAGCAAGAAGAGAGAACTGGCTGTGTAACCAGAAGAAAAAAAACTTAAGATGGAATTCTATTTTTTATTAGCTTAACAATTTAGGCAAAATGAATTTCTCAGTCTTAAGTTTCCATGTAAGGAAAATAAGAACACTAACATCATCTCTGCTCCTACTTATCACAGTGCTATACCTATTTGTGTATTTGTTTATAACCTTCCAGTTCCCTTTCTATTTAACAAGTCCTACTGGGGCAAATGACGTTACTGCCTTCCAAGCATATAGTGGATGCCTAATATTTGCTAGGAGCATGCCTCACTGAAATATGTGAAACTGTGTATGAGACATAATTTACATCAAATGGCATTGTTGTATTGCATTATTGTGATTAAAATTGAAATTCTATACTCATGACATTCTTGATGGGGAGGATGATTTCTTTATGCAATAAAGCAACAAAACACAATTTGCCATTAGTCTTTTGCAGACAGAGTTAATTGTATGTACACCCATCATCTTTATCTTTATGTACATACTTATACTTAAAAAAAAACACTTTCTCCTTCAAGATACTTATCTCACTTAAATCAAAGCCTTCCTCCTTACAAATTAGATGTTTAAAATTTACATTTGACCATTTTTAATAAATAAGGAAGTATAAGAGTGATATTTTACCACTTAAGTGAGAGCTGAGATATCTGGATGAGAGATGTGAAGACAACCTATATTATGAAAGCTATTTCTACTCTATCCTATCTAATACACCTGCTTTACTTGTAATATCAGGAATATTACTAGTTTTCTTTCTTTACAGAAAAAAATGATATGATGATACCCATTATTACAGTGCAATACTAGTAATATTCCTGATATTAAAATGTAGAAAACATGATATGATGATACCCATTATTTTTTATTGATTTATTTATTTATTTTTAAAGAGAGAGAGAGAGAGAATTTTAATATTTACTGTTTAATTTTTGGCGGACACAACATCTTTGTTTGTATGTGGTGCTAAGGATCGAACCTGGGCCACACGCATGCCAGGCGAGCGCCCTACCACCACTTGAGCCACATCCCCAGCCTGATGATACCCATTAATATAGTGAAATACTAGTAATATTCCTGATATTACAATGAGTGAAAATATATATATAGATTATTTATATTATGTATAATATATATTATTTATATTATATATATTTATATTATATATAGATAGATTATGTATATACATATATATTATTTTTAAAACCCATCATGAATGTTTAATAGTAGTTTAACAGATTTAAGTAAATTAAAAGTTCAAACACAAATAGAAGATTATAAATAGACATGCCACTATGACATATATGTGTCAAACCAAATAGCTTAAACATTACATCACTCCTAAAAGCTATTTAATTCATATTATTTTGTTACAGTACATATTTCAAAAATAAGAAAGGTTTCAAATAGAATAGAATATATGATTAAAACATAAGTATGAGGTTTTCTTTAACTCATTTATAAAAAGATTATTTAAATGTTTCCATTCATATTATAGATGGATAGATTCAACTTTTTTTACTGTGGAAAGTTCTGTTGTCTTAAACTCAGATAAGAATGACATATGAATGTTAATCTAGGCAAAGAGTTTAAAATACATCTTAATTTACACAGTCTGATAGCATAACACTAGAATAAAAATAGTAAAAAGCTTACACTAGAATAAAAGTTGTATGTTTTAGTATCTATAATTGTGGTTTTTTACAGTGGTCAAACTAGTCATCCCAGTAAACCTAGGAACAGCTTTAAATGACACTAACTCAATTGTTAAGAACACTTGGAAAGGGACTATGTTTAAATATGAACTTTAACTCTCGAACAGAATTATCATCATAGATGCGGAAAATGGAGACTGGCCTATTCAGCTGAACTCTTCAGACTACCAGCTAATCTCTGTGGGTAGAATCTTTGCTGTGAATAGCTTCTCTGAAGCTTCCCTTTCTAACCTGATATTAATCTTCCTCTCTTTCCACCTTAGCACCCTTACCTTAGTGAGAACAGATATCATCTAGGAAGCTCCCTTAAATATGAACTTAACTCAGGCCCAGCTGCACTTGGCAGCTTCACTTTTCCAGTAGGACTTTTGAGTTGCATGGCTTGTATTAGGATACAAGCTCTAGATGGACCTCACATTACCTGTACACTGTTCATGAGCATTTTTCAACAACCAGTTCTCCATTGTATATCTCCACTTCTTCCCTTCCAAATGCTCTAACCTCATTTTTTTTCACATTAAAATAAACCAACAAATAGCTTTTAAAAGCTTCCCTTTAACAAAAATACTGTGTGTGTGTGTGTCTGTGTGTGTGTATTTTTCCCATTTTTCTATTATACTACTGAAAAGGAAACATATTTCAATAAACCAGTGTTGTCAATTTCTCTTCTGACTTAATAGGGCAGGATAGAATTATAACTCTTCATAATAGATAATTTTTATAGGTGTTAAACACTGTTAACATTACCTCTTCAAATAATTATTTCTGTTAATGTTTTAAATTCTGAAATTGTTGCTTACCACAAAATTAAAATAACAGTACAGAAAATTCAAAGCAACAATGAAAAAATGAATGCATATCAACTGACTTATTTTCCTTTAGAAAAAATATTTTTACTTATACATGTCCAGAAGATTTAAAGAAAATATACAAAAGCAGATTCATAAATATGCTTATGTATTTATAAAATAATACATTAATATACTAATGAATGCTAGAATAGGAATTAGTATACATTGACTGTTGATAGCTCTTTTCATAATGATATGATATTTTATTGTTTTTCAATGATGTTCTAAATGGAAATGCATCAAAATATCACTGTTTTAAATGGATCATTATGCATAAGAAATCAAATTAAATTTAGTAACAATGGATGAAATATTCGTTTTTTGGTGTAGCTATAACACACTCATTTACAAATTTTATGTCAAATATGTCCAAACAGAACTCTCACCTTATTATAAGATTAGTTCAGACATTTGAATGGTTTATTTTTCATAATTAATTACATTTAATCTAGAGTTGGGCATTTCTCTATCTGAAAAAAAACATATTGCCTAAAGCAATTATTCCAACATGACGACCTTCTAACTTCTACTGCAGAATTTCTCCAGCTCAGTACTATTAACTTGCTGCACTGCATAAGTCTTTATTGAGACAGGCGGTGCTGTGCATGTAGGATATTTAGCTTCTTAGTCTTTATACACTGGGTACTTGTAGCACTTCTGATACTTACATGTATAATAACTAAATCTCTCCAGACATTGCCTACTATCTTTTGCAGGAGGAAAAAAAACACTAAAAACCACTATTGTAGAGAATACAGATGCCTGTTAATCTAAAATTAAAGAGGACACTGTGCAAAACCATTTTGAACTTGTCAATGAAATGTGGCTTTCTATACAAATGCTTTGTAAAAGATAAATGTACTTTGATACACACAATAAATTACTATATTCTAAATATAAATGGAATCTTATGATAAATGTCCCTTAAATAGTTTTGGTCATTTAATCCATTGTTCCTATTTATAGAAGAGTATTGACATAAACAACTCAGTAGCTACAGTCTAGAGCCAAATATTAATTTCATTTAAATGATGCTAATCAAAGTTCTGAAACACTCTTTTGCACTATTTTTTTCCAACACTCTTCCTCATTAATGTTCCCACAACTATATATTTAGCTTCAAAACATGGCTTTACTCATTCTCTTCTGGATCAAGTGACACAGTTTAAAGTTACTTCTCTGGCTTGGATCCAACCCTCTCTTGGTTTGTAGGTATTTCTCTTTATATTTTAAATATTGTACATTGTATTAAAAATACAAAAATGCAAAGAAATTGACATATATAAGATTTATCAAATAAAGGGAATTTCATTTCATAAAAAATGACTCAAAAGTGATATGGTTGATGAAAGACTTATAAAACTAAAATTTCTATAAGAGAAATAATGTCTATTTTATGCCAAATAAAAAAGAGAGCCTAACCCATTGACACAAAAGTCTGGAATATTCAATTCAGTCCTGAGTGCCAAATTTTAAACAAATATAGGAAGCTTATAAGCATGTTTGATAGACTGCACACAGAGCCCAATACAGTCTAATACAAATTAATATGAGGTATTTTGCTACCCATCGTAAATAAAGGCAATGAAGACTGTTTTTTGTTGTTGTTGGTGGTGGTGGTGGTATTTGTGTTGTTGTTGTTGTTGTTGCTGCTGCTTTGTTTTTTCTGGTACTGGGGATTGAATTCAGGGGCACCCAACCACTGAACTACACCCCAGTCCTATTTTGTATTTTATTTAGAGACAGGGTCTCATAGAGTGCTTAGCATCTCACTTTTGCTGAGGCTGAATTGAACTTGAGATCCTCTTGCCTCAGCCTCCTGAGCCACTGGGATTACAGGCGTGTACCACTGAGCCTGGTGCAATGAAGGTGGGAATAGACAAAAAAAATCAGTGAAGAATGAAACAATAGTTTAAAAGAAAAACCATTTACATTTTTACTTATTGTTCCATATGAAAATACATGACCCAATGTATCAAGGAAGAAGTTAAATGAAAAGTAATAAATCAAAAGAAAAAAAACCTCTATAAATTTTAATGTTAAGTCAACATCTACAAATACCTGAAAGTATGGCTGAAAGAATGTGTTTCAATACTATGTAAATCTTATGCTTGAAATAACACCTTTTTGACTCTATAGTCAAGAGTTTGGTTTCTTTTTTTTTTTCTTTGAGTGCTTTGACTGATACATGTGCAGTGGTGTCTTTAATTCACATTAATACATATGAACAAAGTGAAATATCATTTGCTATATTATTAAATAAACAGGCATTCAAAATTTCTCCAACATAGTCAATATGAAGCTATTTCTAGTTATCCACAATAGTTATGGTTCGGAGGTGAGGTGTCCCTGAAAAGTTCACATGTGAGATAATGCAAGAAGGTGCAGAAGAGAGATGATTGGGTTGTGAGGGCCCTAGATTGGTCCATGAATTAATCCCCTGATTAGACTAACTGAATGGCAATTGAAGTCAGATAGGTTATGGCTGGAGGAGGTTGGTCCTTGGTAGCATACCTTTGGGTTATGTATTTTGTATGTGGTGAGTGGAGTCTCTTTAGTCTGATTATCATGTGAGCTATTGCTCTCCATCACACTCTTTTTCCATGACGTTCTGCCTCACCTTGAGTAGAGGCATGGAGCCAGCTGTCTATGGACTGAGACCTCTGAAACTGTGAGCCCCCAAATAAACTTTTCCTCTTCTCCAATTGTATTTGTCATGTCTTTAAGTTATAGCAGCAAAAAAAAAAAAAAGAGCTGACTAAAACAGTGATTACAATGTAATAGGAATACAATACTCGTGTGCATGCACACACACACAATAACTAGGTCTCAGTATTTCTGAACTTTATACAACTGAAAGTGGGGAAAAATGGTGTTTTCAATATTTTTTTCTTATGCCTTTGGTTCTAAGTGTAAAGTCTACAAGTTTGTTTTTTATGAAGTTTCTTGGGGAATACTTCAGTACCTTCTCTTTCAATCTGCCTGGGCATGAGTAATCACTGGAGCAAGTGGCTCCTGATAAAGTATAAGGCATTACATTTAAATACAGTAGTCTTCTCCTTATCCATGAGAGACACATTCCAAGACCCCTCTGGATGCCTGAAACCAGAGATAGCACCAAACTCTACATATACTATTTTTTTTCTATTTATATAAACCTATGAGGAATTTTAATTTAGAAATTAGGAATAGTAAAAGATTAGCAACTAATAATAGCAAAGAACAATTAAACAATGTGATATAATAACATTTATGTGAATGTGGCCTCTCCCTCTAAAGATGTCATTATACTATATGTAGATCTTAGCACCCTCAACATGCAGCTTTTTTCTTTCCTCTTGATGTTGAGAACTTTCCACTGTACAGTTAAAATAAGCCCTGTACAGTTTCTCTTCATCAAGTATGAACAGTCAGCATCACTACTCTTGCTCTTTAGCTCCATTTAATAAAATAAGGGTTACTTCAACACAAGCACTGATATTCTGTGACAGTCCATATGATAATCAAGATGGTCTGTAGGTGACTGAAGAGCAAATTTATTGTCCTAAGTGGGATGGAATATGATACCATGAGATTCCATCCTGCTATTGACAGTAGGTATCTGTTTTAGTCAGCTTTTTTGCTGCTGTTATCAAAAGACCTGACAAGATCAATTAGAGGAGGAAAAGTTTATTTGTGAGCTCACAGTTTCAGAGGTGGCCAACTCCATTCCTGAGGGGCCAAGATGTGGCAGAACATTATTGTAACACAGTGTGGTAGAGGACAGCAGGTCAGAACATGACCACAAGAAGGAGAGAGACAAAGAGAGAGAGAGAATGTGTGTATGCATTAACCACCATGGACAAAATATGAACCTCAAGGTTATACTATTAATGCCCAGATCACGTTCAGGCTCTCATAACCCAAACATTTCAACCTCTAAGGTTTCTTGCATTGTCTCACACATAAGCTTTTGGGGACACCCAAAATGTAAACTGTAATAGTATCTAAACTAGAGAAAAATGAAATCCTTGATAAGTGGTGAGTTCTCAACATAGAAGTTATTCATTTATTTATTTATTTGTGAGAAAGAGAGAGAATTTTTTTAATATTTATTTATTTATTTATTTATTTTTAGTTTTCGATGGACACAACATCTTTATTTTATTTTTATGTGGTGCTGAGGATCGAACCCTGCGCCCAGCACATGCCAGGCGAGCGCACTACCGCTTGCACCACATCCCCATCCCTAGAAGTTATTTTAATTGGAAGAAGAAAATTCTTGCTAGAAATTATTTCAAGGTCCTCCATTGCCAGTTTAAAAGGCCTGAAGAATACACAACTTGGAGTCTGTATGGCATAGTAAGATTAACTCTTGAGAAGCATCCACAGAGAAGACAGAATTTGAGGAAATAACAGTTAAAGGTCTCCTAGGGAAAGGAGAGGCCTGAGGCCTTTAGGAACAGTGGTAATTGATAGCCAGTTCTGAGTAGTCAATGTTATCTAACTAGTATATATTATCTACGACCCTTAGGAAAGTATTTTAAAATGTAAGAGCTTTCAAAATGTTTGGATTGAACTTAACAATGACAACTGCATGTAGAAGTTCCTGAGAAGATTAGTTGTATCCAAAGGGAGGTACAAGCAAAGGTCAGATGAAGGATAACAACAGCTGTCAGGAAGAATCTGTAGAATGTGTGAGCACTGTTTGGGCAGGGATCACCAATAATTATGGAACAACAATATTTGTGGAACATAAGTGCTTATTGGTATAATAAAAGTAGCGGATACTCCTCTAAAGTCTCAAAACCTTGAAAATATATGCATAATATTATCCAAATTGAACCATCATTGTATGGGAAACCATTTGACTATAAAAACCATCTCAAGTTATGAAATGGCTGGGTTTACTCATTCGCAGATAATTGCACTCTTTATTACATCTCAATAATTCATTTATACTTCTGCAAGCAGTTTTCTTCCTAGTAATCGTTCCTAACTTCATGTAACTATTTTTGTGAATTTTTAAAGTATTTTCATCAATGTATAAATGGTGAAGTTTGAAGTGATTACAAAGGTAGCACCTTAACTTCTTATATAAATGAGCATTTAAATCTGATTTAGTATACCCAGGGTCTTTCTTTCAATACTATAGTGGTTTAGCCCTTAAAAATCTGGAGGGAAATAACTTAAAATATTCCATTTCAACCTATTATTATAGAGGATATATATATCGCCAAATAAACCAAGAAAAAAAAAGTACAGAATAATGAGTTTGGTTTCTTTACTGTTATATGATTCCAGCTCTTAATTATGAAAGGGTACCATTCTTAAATCTCCAGGACATCCCTGACCTTCTCATCATGATATCTTTATCTATCTTTGTTTATTCTCAGTTTTAAAATGTTTAAAGTCACAAAATTTCACCATGAGTTTCTATGAGTAGCAACAATCCCATGGTTCAATTCTGTGGCCAAAGAATTGAGACCATTTCTGTCTTTCAGATCATTTTACAACTTCCAGAGATCCAGGCCACACTTACATTTTTTTTTTCCTTAAAGAGAAGTAACAATAGGTCTTTTGTGATCAGAAACAACAAATATCTCTGTTACTTGTTCTCTACTGGCAATTTTCCATTTATTTTAGTGTGCCTCTGCAGGAATTTCTACAACTTCACAAAGGAGTCAGATGAATCGGCAACATAACCTTACAAATATAAAATAAAATCACACTATGCAAAAAAAAAAAGAGTCAAATAAAATCTATTCCCTCATTACTGCCAATTGGATTTCCACAACATCTCTGACCCTTTCCCTCAAAATTATTTGCAGTACATGCTGTTGATCAAATTGCATGCTACTACATTTTGCAAGAGTAAATGAGCCTCCCTGACTCCATGTTTAGACTTGAAAGTGAATCTCATCAGTGCTTGTAGCATTTCTAAGGTACAAAAACAGGCTTTTGTCCTTTAGTTGTTTTCCATAATGTGTGGGGACAGCAGTTAATTCTGTGCAAATAAAAATGTTTAAGCCAGAATTTCTCTCTCTGAAAAGAAAACTGTTTAGTAGCCATAAAGATATTGCTAAAATTAAGTACTTTAAGAACAGGTGTACTATTTAATCTTTTATTCATCCTCATGTATTTCTATTTCCTTAGAATATATAATATGCATTTAGGAAGATATAATTGTAATAATAATGGGGTTAAGAACTACTAATTATGGAACAGGGGTTGTGCCAGCATTGTATTCTTATGGATTTTCTCATAACTCTTACATCATGTCTGTGAGTTTGGCTTAATTTTTATGATGATTTTACAAATGAGAAAATTATAGGGTTTTCTATAGGGTTTTCTATTTTTAATTTTTATGATGATTTTACAAATGAGGAAATTATAGGGTTTTTCTATTTTTCTATAGGTAGAAAATGGAAATAACAACTACTAAGTGATGAGGTAATTAGTGTAATCTCAAATCCCACATGGTGTCCCTTAGCTTTCTCGTAACTATTAAGCATCACCAACCTTCCTCTAGTAATTTTCATTTTTTGATGAGTCCATATACATGACTAAGGAATTGTTTATCTCCTTAGATTAATTATGCTTCATATAAATTATTAAGTTAAACTGAGAACATAGGGTAAAGCAAGACAGCTTTCAAAACCATTCAGGTAGCCCATCAAAAAAGTATCTTAATAATACATTAAAACTATGATTATTTTAGTGAGGGAAATGGTCAATGTAGTTTTCTGTTTATGGTATACTAGATAATAACAAAGACTATTCATTATATAGGAATGACCTCTGCTTATCATGCTTATTTTTATTAAAATTGTCTTTTCTAATTATTGAGTCAATCCAGTAAAATAGTCACACACTTTAAATGTTGGTTTGGTGTTATTAATGACTGAGTGTTTTAAAAAATTACCTGTCAAATCTACATGAAAATAAAAACTGAGATTTCAAATTACAAAAGGAACTATAGGATTAAACAAACAGTTTAAACCCAAACCTATGGGGATACATTAAAGCTGTATTCAGAGGAATTTTCAAATAAATTTTATGATTAAAAATGCATATAAGATGTATAATAAGTAGAATAAGTACAGCAAAATAAAACAACATAAGTTTGGAGAAGTAAAAGGTAAAAAAATGAATTTAGCTTAACAGAAAAACAAAGCATATAACTGATTAAAGATCTCTTTTCCTTACAATGAATATATTCATAAAAGGAAAATAAAAAAGTAACATAGATTTATATAAGGAGTCATTAACATACTTATGGAAAATTAATAACTGTATAAAACAATATCAAATGTAAATAAAAGGCAAAAAAATTTAAAGACTGATAAAATTATTCACAAAGTTGACGTCCAAAATTCTGAAAATCTAAATAGGGAAACATTAAAAATACTGAAAATTAAGTGGCATCTGTTTTACATGATTCACAGGTGAGACTTATTTGAATTTTAATAAAACATAAACATTTTATAATTTAAACAAGTACATAATAATATATCATATTCATTCAAGAATTTGGATGCAAATTTTCAAAATAAAATGCACATACCATAAAGGAACCAGAAGTTACTAACCATGTTCTGAAACCCCTTCAAATTTTATAAGGCAACTCTTTTGCACTTTCAACATTTAAATGCATAGTTCAGCATACATATATATATTAGGAAGAAAAGTCAAATTATATTTAAATAATTTATTTAATTTATTAAAACCTATTAACATAATTTTAATTCTATGTAATGATAACTACTTATCAATATTTCCACAATGTAATAGAAGCAACCACGTCATTCTTATATTTTTTTGGTAACTATTCAATGAAAGGACTGTAAGTAAAAGAAATTACATACACACCACCTTAAAAAGTCAGAAAATGATGAGAAATGGTAAGTGCAGTGCCAAAGCAGAGCAAAATAGAAAATTAAGTAAATAAAATAAATACTTAAAATTGACTATGAGAGGCTTATGACTGTCCCCTCGACTTGTTTTTAATATCCTTAGCCAAGAGTTTTGGGCTAAATGTCTACTACTGTCTACTTTTATTTTTAGTTTTCAGTGAAAGTGTAAACAGGATACTACACAATGATTTATCTTTTACTTTACTTTTACTTGCAACCCCTAGATGGAGCTACATTGGGTTCCTTATAAGGCTTCTAATCTGTCTGAACTTGTCTGGTTTGTAGGACTGCTGCACATCACTAGAGGTCAACTTGGGGCTGATATGCTTCTGGGAAAAGAATCTATTCTAAAGAAGATGGAGCCTCTGGGTTTGAGGAGGGGATGATTCTAAATGCTGTGTATTATGGAAAATTTCTTTGATTCTTGTCCAGCCTAGGCTCCCTAGAATCTTTACTATATGCTAGAGAAGAAGATTGTACAAAGTACATCTGAAATTGAGTGGGGAATAAAATATCTGCAAAACACTACAGAGAAGGACATGATGAGTTTGAGTCATCATCATGTAGCTCACTAAGATCGCAGTTAAAGGATTCTGCTCTTCTATTAAAGAATATAACCTGATAGCAACAATAATAATGGTGGAGCCATGGATTCTGTGACATCAGAAATCTTAGCCAAATAAAGCAGGAAATTAGTAATTGTCTTGCAGTTAAGGACATGAGGGTCCTACTACACATTTAAGAAAATGAAAAAGAAAAAAGAAAAAAGAAAGAAAAGAAGAAAGAGTTGGAAGAGGAGTGGGCTATAGAAATTGTGAAATAGCCAATAAAATGCCCATTCACAGAAATGTCTGCTTGCTCTTTCACTTGAACCATGATTCTTTCATGGCAGGAGATACTGAGCTAGTTATAGAAGCTACAATGTTGAGAGTCAAAACGCCTATTATGCATAATTTTATCCCCAGCGTAATGTAGCCTAGAAGATCTGAGTGGTGAACATAATTTGGGTTCTAAAATTTAGATCTTTGTTTTCTGTTCTTCAGCTAAACTTGATATTCATTTGTCAAGAACTCACTATGTGAAAACTTGTAGCACTGCATTATTATCTCATTCTGGGTTTCCTGAAAACAGCCTCTGAGGTGGTTAACATTTAAGATGCTTAGTGCTTTGGGCATCAACACATGTATTACGCAGGATCAGGAAGAGATAGAAGTCAGGCTGCAACAGAAACCCCATGACGCTTTTGCTAATTACTTGGGGAGCTCTAGAGCTAGAAAGATCTTTAGAATTTTTTTCTGAGATGGTCAGACCTTTATATTCTGCACCATTGGCTGTGGACAAAGCAGAGAAACAGTATGACTTTAGGCATGGGACCTGCTACAGCTGAATCAATTCCTAAAGAGGCTGGAATCTGCTGCAGACACGTTTTGCTAAAGCTGGAACCAACATCTCTTTCGTGGAAGGGGTTTTTGTACCACCCATTGGAGTAGACACCAAGTGGGAATTGATCCTGATTACTTGGTCTGAAAAATGGAAAACTTTAAGTAGCTTGATAAAAAGAAGTCAAGATTCTCATCCTGTCACTAAATATTTAACAATCTCCATAGATAAAATTATTTTTTAATAGTGCTACCAAGGTTTTGGACAAGTTCACCAAAAGAACACCAATGATAACTGACAATGATTAAGCACCAGCAGGGACTCATTTAACTCAGAACTGCACAGGTGTCTGATACAGAGTTCATTTTCATTTCCCAGATCCAGAGAGTCAGACACTGAGAACTTAACAGCCCCAATATAAAAATCTTTTCCAGGCTCCTTATTAGAACAAAGATAGACACTGTGGGGAATCCACAGAGGAATCAGAAACAGGCTCTGATGTTGAGATCTTTCATTCTAGTAGAACAAATGAAAATGTTACATATAAAAAACTAGGCCTAATGAGGTTGACATAATCTAAAATTGAATTAAAAGAGAAAAGAACCAAAAGAGGTCAACTAGGAACACAGCCATATAAATCAGTTCATCTTCATCATTTCAACAAAAATGTTGGTGTTTAAAAAAATTACAACTTTTTTAACATTCATTAGCACCACCCTTCAAAAAACTAGTCAAGTAAGTGGTTTATAATCTCTGACTTAACTAATGATATGAGCAGGTTTTAGTATCAATATACTACATTATGCAAAACTGGTTTCTCCAGTGCATACTCAAGAAAGTTTAGTCTTTTTCTGTTTTCTGTCTGTGGTACAAATGGGGAGAATGTGTGAAATACAAATTAAAGAGTAGATCATGTCCAAATGCACTTTGAAGAACAAAATGTCTTTGCCTTTTATAATAATCAAGGTGAATTGAGTCAAACATCCAAATATTGAAAGACCAGTCAACTCATGGAGTCATCTGATTAATCACTTGGTCTGAGGCACACTCTAGGAAAACTGTGTCTAAGGGACATGAATCAGGAGGTCTTCAAATGTTCCTTGCTCAGTAATAGCATTTCCATGTGCATACTGATGACATTGTCAAATAGCAATTTATATACTGGGTAATATGTAATACTAACAATAATATTAAATAGAAACGTAACACTTATTTCTAAGTTCCTCATAGTAATAGAGCAAGTAGTCGCTGGCTGAATATAATTTTCATGTTTTTATTAGGCAACTAAGAAGTCTGTGCCATCAGTTATTAATCCTCATGAAAAGGAATCAAACATGTAATTAAAGTCTCGTGTAATAATGTTTAATTCATATGAAAATTACATTAGAATATGATCATTATAGAGTATTTAATCAATATAGATTAGGTGTATCAGCATATAAATTAAATATTAAAATAAAGAAAACAAATAAAACTAATATCATATGATTCTACAACTATGAAGATAAAATATGGAGTGAATTATGATTAATTCAATTCTACTAATCCCAAAATATTTGCCACACTTGAATGGAGAAGGGGAGGTTAATATTCAACTTCATCAGCAGGAATGAGATAAAATTTGGAGACAATCTGATTCACTCTTTCTTGAAAACTATAAGAAGGCAAAGTAAAATTAACTTTTCATTTCAAAAATGTAGTGCTTAAGGGCCCATAAAAGGAAGCTACTGAACAGATGGACCAGTAAAGGGTATTGTTGCAGAGGACTAATGACTCAGTTCTTTGAAGAGACCAAAATTTAGAGTTCTGCACCTGAAAATTAGTTTTAAGCGATAGACCAAAAGACCAAATGGAAGAAACAGTAATTTGGGATGGAAAAAGCACCAAAATGTAGGAATTTCCTCTTTTCCTGAGAGTAGAACTAATGAAATTTATTTTTAAATGATTTATTAACAAAATTTTGAATATTAAATGGTAATAGTAAATATAAAATTTTCTAATGCCTTTTTTATTTTTTTATTTTATTTTTTTTAAAGAGAGAATGAGAGAGAGAGGGGCACAGAGAGAGAGAGAGAATTTTAACATTTTTTTTTTCTTAGTTCTCGGCAGACACAACATCTTCGTTTGTATGTGGTGCTGAGGATCGAACCCGGGCCGCACGCACGCTAGGCGAGCGCGCTACCACTTGAGCCACATCACCAGCCCCTCTAATGCCTTTTTTAAAGTTCTTTGTGATTACTATAGAGGTGCATAATGTATGAAAAATCTTAAGTCAGCATAATTTAACCCAGGATGAAAGAATAAATTCATGAATATATAGATTGAAAAGGATAGGAAAGGCAGCGGAATACAACAGACTCTAGAATGGCAATGTGTAAATCAATGGAAGTGTAAATGATGTGATTCAGCAATCTGTATACGGGGTAAAAATGGGAGTTCATAACCCACTTGAATCAAACTGTGAAATATGACATATCAAGAACTATGTAATGTTTTGAACGACCAACAATAAAAAAAGAAAAAACAAAATAAAAAGAAAAATCCATAGAACTTCCTACACCTGAAAATGAGTAGAAAAATTGTCATTAGCAATGTAATGAAATACAATGCAAGCCAAAATCATTGTATAATATGCTGAATAAGTTTACTGCATTTGACTCAATAACTTTAAACATTAGTGTCCTTTATGTATTAATTGGATTTTTCTCTAAAATTATGCTAATATAATATTTTTCTGAAATTTTTATGCAAGTTTCCACTTTATATTCAATTCCGTTAACAGAATTTCTTTCCATTAAGTCCCATAAAGTTGAACACTTTTTAGCTATTTTTTTTTTCGTTTCATCAACACATCTACACCTTTAGTCAGTATGAAGTAAACAAGCAAGAAATAAATATATAAAACCTGTCTATTCATTTCTGTTGCTCATTAAACATCTGCTCATTAGCCACCTCCTGGTTAATGAGTACTTATAATCTAAATGGCAACCCATTAGCAAAACTAGTTTTGTTTACAAGCATATTTTCTATTTTTTGAATAAAATCCATTTTAAAGATATGTTTTTAGCCAAAATTCACTTAATTATGTGGAAGAAATGACAGAAGAATTTTAAGTATTGTCTTAAGTAGCCCAGTAAAAATATCAGTTTCTTTAATGTATTTTCACCATACTCATTTTCATTTAAAGCAAACCTAATAAAAATATGTCATCAATAATTGCATTGCTTTTTGTAGTTTATACAAATCAAGTAATACCACAACCCTTTTCTGACAAGGGTAAGCTCTTTCTTTAAAAAGCTGTAAATGTGCAGGCAAATTCTTCTATGTAAATAGTGTGGAGGTAATTGTACATGTCTTAGTAGCAAATGCTATCTTTATTCTCTTAGAGATAAACTTGATACAATGAAGAAGATAGAGAAATAGAAGAAAAGTTTTAAAAATACCATTTACAGGCAATTTTTTTCTTTTTAATAAAATAGTTGTCTTAGATATTTTTGTGCTGGGTTTTCTATCTTGTTTTCCCTCATTCTCTCTGTTTTTTTTAAGTCAACAGAAAACAGAGTTTAGTTTCTTCTCACTTATTTTATCTTTTTATTAAAATAAAAAAATACAATAAAGTTTCCTAAACTGCAATAAATATGAAGTCAAACATGTAACTGAGAATTAAGGTACAAGGACTTTTTGATGCTGAAAATAATCCTTACCAAGATGTGAAGCAGAAACAGTTGCAAAGGAAAATTTGCACATAAACTGTTTGAAGTATGAGGTAAATAAAGGGTTCATTTTAAAATATGTTTCATACATTCACGATTATGGGGTAAAATAAGAAATTTAAAAGTTCCAATTTGTGAAGAGATACTCCAATAGTATTTTGAAAAAAAAAATTTAGTCCTGGTTATCTGCATAAAAATTTAACTAAATCTGAATACATGTTAATTTACATGAAAGTCTTAAATTAAACATAAGAGCCAAAATATTAATCTCCTGTCTTTTGCTTGACACTGAAATAGACTTTAAATAGAAAATAAACAACATGACATGGAGTTCACCATATCCTACTGAAAGCCTAAACTACTGTCATAACATATCACTATGTACAAAGTAAGTGGTGATATATGAGACCTCAGAAGCTGAGTGCTTTACACGTCATTACATTTAGTCCATACACCCTTCCTAGGAATCAAACACTATTCTGGGAATACTGGCTTTCTAGGCAAGAAAAACTGAGTCCCAGAGAAGATAAGTAATTTGCTCATTAAAAGGTCTAAGAGCAACATTTAATAAAAATACAAACTGTTAATATTATAGTTTGTCTAAAAATATTTTTGCCTTTGAAACAAAAACTAGGTGCCAAACATGCTGTTTTACAGAATATCCAAACACATACACATATATATTATCTCATTTAATTCTCAAAATATACTCATGAGATAGTACGTAGAGGTTTGTATAATTGTTCTTACAAATGATTCAATTAGTCAGCCTAGATTATACTCTATATTACTGGAATTCTTTAGTCATCCTGAGTCCAGAGTTACTGTCCTTAGCCTCTGAGCTTTATTTCATATATAAAAACAATCACTGTATGTGTGTGATCATGGCTTAGACTTTAAAGGAAAGTCTTTTGTGGAGGGCATGATGCTGGCTTGATAAGGAAACATTTATTCAGAGATAATTTATACTCATACATTAGGTAAAAAACAGACATTAAAAATAATTCCTCCCATTTCCTTAGCCTAACTATTTAAGAAACATGAATGCCTGAGTAGATCACATCAATCACACATTACAATATAATTGAATAAAGGCATTATGATTTAGATTCCAGATATTTTCTTTTGTCTTACAAAGATTTGAAACAAACACAGTATTGTGTCTTACAAGAAAAATAAGTTACCCTATCATTTAAACTTATTGATAGTACTTACACCTATTGCAGATAATAATATTTAAACAAAGTTTGCATTCCATTTATCAAATCTACCAAAATTTATCAAATCTACCAATGCATACCTTTTATCAAACTACCAAATTCTTTGCCATTCTAGAAACTCTAACCCATTTTAGAAATTCTAACATCAAACTGTATAAATAGATGCTACAGGAAATGAAAGGTGTGAAAATTATAATTTATACCTCATCGTTAGTTGTCAATATTCCTCATATGTATATGGCAAATTCAAGTTCAAATAATTTAAGATACAGGTGAAGGAAAATTTTGGGAGCTTGGCATATTAACATTTACTTCTAAATTTTCTCTGATAAATTAAATTTTACAACAATAAAGAGACTACCTTGGAAAGCAAGGAGACATGATTGTCTATTCACAAAACAGTCTATTAGTATAGAGTCAGACTGACCAATCTCTAAATTTTCCAATTTCATAATCTTAATTCTGCTACATGATCTCAGGCACAAATTCAAGTTTCCATATCTATAGTTTGCTGTATGTACTTTGTAAACAACTAAAAAGTTCACATATTTACAGCAACATCATTCTGTTTTAGCTTCTTCAAGGACTTTATAATAAAATATTCTGACCCAGTTTCAAGTATTACTGTGAAATTTTATTTAGTGAAACAAGGAAGCTGAGAAGCACACAGAATACTGTAGTGTTTCTATAATGGACTTTTCCTTTAGTTTAATACTGCAATGCGAAACAATGTCACAAAGACTCAAAAAGATATAAATGGTCTTCCAGATCCACAGGTTCCTGCTACCACAGGTCCAATCAAACTCAGATTTTAAAATATTTTTAAAAATGATATATGCACTGTATTATATAGAGACATTTTCTTCTCAGTATTCCTTAAACAATACAGTATAACAACTATTAACATAGCATTTGCACTGTAGTTAGTATTATAAGTAGTCCAAAGATTACATTACACAATAGCATGTGAGTAGGTTTTTTGAAGATACTAGGCCATTTTACGTGAGATATTTGTATATCCTCAGATTTTTATATCCTCATAGTATCCTGGAATCAGTCATGCTTAAATGCTGAGGGGTGACTGAAATATATAATTTTGATATATCACCATCAAAATCATGTATTTAAGTAACAATGCATTCAGAGAGACAAAGAGAGGGAAAAGAAATAGGATGCTACCACTGAAACTGTCAGCAAGGTGTCTACTATGTAAGTGAGTGAGTGAAACACCTTCTCTGGGCCAGAGCTTAGTGGGCCCTCAATAATGAAAAGACATCACTCTCTTCAACAGGAGAATGAAGATTCAGATGGGATATCTGCTATAGTTTTTTTTTCCTTCTCTCTAAAATTCTATAACTCTATAAAAATGTATGTGGCTGGCAGCTGTTAGCTGGGTAAGAGGAGTAAATAACTTTGTGGTATGACAGGAATTAAAATGGAGGGCTGTAGAGAGAATTATGACATGATAGCAAAGGTTGCCCTTAACTGTAATAACTGGCAATGTGTATCCTCCTGAAATATCTGCAGCTACTCATCACAGAGTCCCCTCTCTGGTAAGCTGTCAGAATAAAAAACACTCCTAACTGTTTTGAAATATAATAACTCTAGTTAATATGCTTCCCTGATCTGACAAGTGCTGATTTATGATGTTAACTGAGGATTAGGTATCAACAAGCAATCCTAACATTTAGTGCCGCACTTGAGAGGGAATCACATCAGTGACCCTCTGGCAACTTCAGTGATTTGCATATGTCTATGGCACAAAAGTTATGGGAGTGCTGGGAAAATGTTCTCATTTTAATTTTTAATGTTTTCACACCTCAAAAATCAAAATGATTACTCAAATATTCATTTGCATATGCATACATTTGAACATAGCCCTGTTCTTTTCCTCTGAAATTGCATTTTTTTTTTAGCAAAGCTTGGGGTTCCATCTGAAAAACATATCCCTATTAATCCAATGTTGTCAAAGAGAATGTTTATAACAATGTACCACCTGCATCTATTCTTAATTAACTGCAACACCATGAACTCTAAAGAACGAGTGGCAGAAATATATTTCACTATGGAGATGATTAATGGAAAAAATAAGGCTAGTATTTATGAGGTCTCAGTTTCTCTGACCAAGAAATGAATCTGTTAGTGACATTGTTGGACAGGTGATTGCTCTGGTTAAGATCCCAGGATGATACTTATTGAAAGAAGACCTTCCTGCAGAAGAATGGGATTCTGTTAGGTCAGAGTGTTCCTTCTGCAGAGCCATCCTGATGGAAATCCGGTGAGATTGAAGTGTGCATTCAGTGTAAAGTGGAAATGGTAGCAAGTAAATGAGGAAATTTTCAGAAGTGACAGAAAAACCCGGATCTACATTTTCTTAGAAACAGGCAATGTGGGTTTTTATTTCTTTCATAGAACTAAAACTTCAAATATCTTTTTAGTTGTCAATGGACTTTACTTATTCATATGTGGTGCTGAGATTCAAACCCAGTGCCTCACACATGCTATGCAAGCACTCTGCCACTGAGCCACGACACCAGCCCACACTTAGCATTCTTATTGGACTTCTTTTTAATCTCTGTATTCTCAGCAGAAGTCTGTCTTTGCAGCTATTAAAACAAATTTAGATATGCATCACACCAGGTGGTAATCTAGCTATAAAAGCAGAAAATTTATCAAAAGAATATGGAAAAGAAAGAAATTAGTTTGCTATATATTTTCTAATATTAAACAAGTAAACATAAAATATCAACTTCAAATATGTGATATACAAAGAACTTGATGTCAAATAAATTAATTCTGTCAAGCTAACATTATTCTCTTCTATCCTTCCCAGATTTAGGTATGAGTATTTAATTAACACAATCTAAATTCCAATAATATCTCCATAGTTTGCTAGTGGGCTTTGTTTATATAAATTATGAAGCTTTAACAATTAGTCTTAGTTTGCAAATTTGCCAACTAGTGCTTACTGAAGTCTATTATTGAACATGTAGCCTAACATAGAAATTATAAATACTATGAATACCTGGCAATTTTTATTATTAAAAATTATATAGAACATAAACAGCTGTGAATAATCAGTTCTAAATCATTCAGTCTCACTCTCTGATTTTGAAGAATTTAAATGTCATCCATAAAGTCATTTGTCTTCTTGGAAATCTTTAACTGGCTCAGTAACTTTCAGTAGAATAACAGCATAAATTTTAACTAGAAAACATGAGCCACCCAGATTAAGTTATATTTCATAGCAAATATCCTTCCATATATAAGAAAGGTATGAACAGTTTTCTGATAACATGACCTTCAGTCACTTCCCAACTCATTGTCCCATGTGCCTAGAAACAATGTTGTGTATATTACAAGTCTTGTAAAAAAACAATAAAAGGCATGCTTCTAGGAATTAAACTTCCTACCAGAAACAAAGCAGAATGGCCTCTTGCCAAGGTGAGTGGATGCATTTCTAAATACATTTTATGAAAAAGGGAGATTTGGATCACACAAAAGTACTGATGAGCTTGTTCCCAGCTACCAATAATCATTTTGCCTTATTAGAGAGAGTGATAATTCTCAATCTGGCTATTCTGTTGTTTGGGTAAATCAATGCATGAGATAACATTTTCTCACACTTTCTCACTGAACTGTAATTATATTCCTGTTTTCAAAAAAGCACTAAAAGCTAATCCATATTTTAGAATCAAGGCATATGAAGAATTGGGATATAAAATATAGAGATGTATTTTGATTTGCGATATCAAACCATGTTTTCCTTTTCTAATTGAAGTAATGTAGACATTAGTATTACTTTGCTGATGGTTCTTCTGACAATTACAATAACATTTGCGGGAGCTAATGTGTTGCCACCCTGTAATTTTCAGACTAGTGTCAGTGGTTTTAGGGAAGGAGCAATTGTTAGTCTACATCACAAAGGAAATATTATGGCAAACTAACTTTAAAATTTTTAAATAGCCATTTTAAATATTAGGCTTCATGAAAACATAAATTGGAACTTAATTTTCTTACTAACAAATCAAAATATTTTCACTTCTGTAGTTTCATTTCTGCTGTTATCAACACTGGTGTATTGTATGCTTGCCACCAGATGAAGATCAATTTCTAGGGAAAGATTATCCCTGGAGTTTTTTAGAACAGAATCAACAAATGCTAGATATTACTCATGAATCTGTATGTTCACCATTCCACTGATATGACATCAAAGACAGTGCCTGACATTTTTGGATTAGATTAAAACACCATTACAACCAAAGGACATTTGCCTTAGTGTTCTTCTATGAAGCTTGTTATGTGTTAAGATCTCTGTGTAAAAATTTTTTTTAAAAAGGAAGAAAATCTACTTGAACCACAGAAAGGTTATAAGATAACATTCAGCTTGAACTAGTTTTGTTTTAACATTTTCTGATTCTATTATTATTATTATTATTATTATTATTATTATTATTATTTGGTTCTGGGGATCAAATCCAGGGCCTTGTGCATGAGAAGCAAGCACACTACCAACTAAGCTTTATCCCCTGCCCCAGCGTAAACTTTTACAAATAAACAAAGATGTGTGTGTGTGTGTGTGTGTGTGTGTGTGTGTGTGTGTTTATTTTTGAAGAAAGAAAGAGAGGGGAGTTTTTTTTAAATAAAGTTAACAAACTTTCAGATGACTTAAAGTTTATATAAGAACTCTAAATATGGCTCTAGTTTGCTTGCCAAACCAAGTGCCATCATTGCCAACTTGCATACCCTCTTCCCAAATCAAAACAATCTAGATCACACCAACAGACAACTATTTACTAAAAATTACTCTGTGACACAAATGGACCTGCACAAGGAATAAAGTCAGAAAGCCCAATAATCTGTCTTAGATGTGGGAGTTGCTTGGGCAGGAGAGTGGTTTCATGCTGGAGTCCAGTAGGCACTAGACAAAGCTCTATCACTGATTAGGTGCATGACTTTGGGATTTACTAAAACTTTTAATGTCTCACTGGATGGTGTGCCATCTACTCACTAAAATTATTCACACAGGTTATAATAAACTCAGTATAACATGGAAAATTCTAAACTTAAGATGGTAAAACTAACAATACATGATAGTTACCAGGCCTCAATAGTTGTAATTTAAATTGTCTTTAAAAGTTTTAGTTCTGCTACATTCAAGATTATTATAAAAGTAAAAAGGAATAAACTTTGGCAAATTTTCCAAAAAGATCTACATAGTTAAGAATCATTATTTCTTAACACAGATGTTCTCTCACTCCACAGAACAGGAGACAGAGAAATTGAAAAACTTCCTCAGTTCCCTGTAGTCTTTCTCATTTTCTTTAACTTGTAAAATTCTCAAGTATATTAACATTTGTCAATTAAAATGTTGTAATGAATTCCATGACATTCGTTGTTGTACATTCCACTATGTCTTTTATTTCTGCGTTATCTAACTTGTAAACAATGTTGGTTGCTGAATTTAAATGATATCACTCTTGGATTAATCAAGTAATGTGGAATTGTTCTCTTAAGAGTTGTTTACAGGGGGGAATAATAATAACATTCTTAAATGCACCTCCCTAATTGCTCTTTCTGAATAGAAGTGCATTGTTAAGAGTTGGTTAGGAGGGTATATTTGTGTTAGGCAGAAGGATTCCTCCCCCAAAAATGTCCCCTTCCAAATCCCTAGCACCTGTACATGTTGCCTTATATAGCAAAACATTCTTTGTGTAAGTAACTAAGATAGGACTTCTCAGATGAGGATAGTATTTTGAATCATCAAGTTCAGATCAATATAATCACAAGGGTCTTTGTAAAAGAGAGTGAAGCAGATGATTCAGATGGAGATGTGATGACATAAGAGGAGACAGAAGAAATAAAGGAGGAAGGATGGACTTAAAGATTTGTGCTGATTAGCAGGCTTTGAAGATGAAGGAAGAGATCAGGAGTCAAATAAATGCAGGTGGCCTTTAGGAGCTAGAAAATATAAGAAGATGGGTTCTAAGCTAGAGTTTCAAGAAGGAACACTGACCTGCTGACACCTTGATTTTAAACTTCAGAGACTTCTGACCTTTAGATGTTAAGATAATAAATTTGTATTATGTGAGCCACTAAATTTGTGGTCATTTGTTGCAGTAGCAATAAGAAGCTAATACAATAGTGGTCAGACATGCCCTTTAAAGTCAGGCTATTTGTCTAGAAACAGAAGAAATGCTTTCAAGATCTTTAAAATATTTCCATAATAGTATTTACCTGATAAAACATGTCCAGGCTCAAGTGAGATAATATATGTCTAATGTCTAGCACAGTTTCTGACATAGTGAATGTTCAAGAGACATGGCTATGTTTTCATGAATCATTTCCTAAGTCCTCTTTACAGTTACTTCCATTCCATCACCAAGAATTACAGGAAATGGGAATGGAAGCTGTAGCCATTTGTACTAAGATTCAGGGACATGTAGAGTCATGGGGAATGGATTTGGAAAGCAAATAAGCAAAGTTTTTGAATTCTAGATTCTTCATGTAGCCAAAGAACAGCCTTAAACAACTAGCTCACCTTCTACGAAATTTAGCTTCTTTATATAAAATGAATATTTCTCACATATTCATTACTAGGGTTTATTCAAGGTGTCTAACATAATATGGGAATCAAAAGGTGCTATTCTGGAAATGTAAATTTTCTTTCCTCCCATTTCTACTCAGCCAAAATGCTCTGTATACCCTGGGGAATGGAGCAAAAGTAAAGTACATTTCTATAATGAAGACATGGAAGCCCAGAGAAATTGTCAATTGTAGATGTAAACCAAGAAATTCTGTTCTCAGGTAAAGGGGTTCACCAAACCACATTTGGCTAGAATATTAATCTAGCACTCCAAAAAAATGAAAGCAAACAAGGTTACTAGAGCTTTTTAAGGTTACAGAAGAAGAAGAAGAGTGGGAACTATTAGACATTGAAATACCATGAATAATTATGTAATAGGAATTTAACAGATAATGTTTTAATTATACCAACATTAAATGACATTTATTCATGTTTATATTAAAAACATTGGGCTGTTTAAAATGGCAAATTTAATGTTCAGCAAAGAATTAGTGTATGAAGATAATTATTTGTTTCCTAATTCTGAAAGTCAACGCTCTTGTTAAATATACATTAACTACAAATTCACTGTCCCAAGTTCTCCTGCCCCAACATTTATCTCAAACTGACAACCTCAAAAGTTAATAGCAGACATAGATTTGGCAGACATCCCAGCACAGAAAAAAGGATGTATGGATTAAAACTACTTTGCATTCTAGTCACAAACTGCACACTAGCAACATGACAACCAAGAATTTTACATCAGAAAGAATCTATTGTTCTCTGAATTGTATTAAATGCTCGTGATTAAGTCAGAGTACACCTTGACCACTGTCACAGATTTCATCTGAAAAAATGGAACAATTAAGGTCCAGGGCAATGTAGGAAGTCAAATAGAAGAAAGAATTTTGCAAATATTTGCGTAAAAACACATCTCTATTCATTAACAGTTTATATATTTATTTGTTAAATCAGACACTGGATTTCCATCCATGAGTTACAACTTGACATTGATACATAGGCTAAACCATTTCACTAATTTCACTGTATTTATTAAGTCCATGTTCCAACATTGCCAAAAATCAGCTATATTTTTATTCACATGAGTGGTCTCACAAATTAGTTTGTTCCAAATTGCATTTAAACACTAAAAGCAACTTCAAATACCAACACTTATGAAAAACATGCTATATATCTATGATGGCAACTCACACAATTTTCAAGATTTTACTATAATATAAAACACACACTCTGCCACCCGCACACTTGTTTTGTTTTCCTTGTACTCCAACAGAATGCTAAGTATAATCAGGTAGACTCATGTGAAAACATATATTTTCATTTAACAACATTAGGATATTATAGATAAATCATATTGTATATTAGAAAAAAAAATAGAAGACTACATAGGCATCTTGTTGCCAGTTTAATATTTCTGTCTTGCACAATTCTGCATATTGCATTGTGTACTGTCTCATTTTAATTCAGTTAAGGTAGCCTATGCTGCAGTTTTCTGTCCCTGATTATATGCAGGCTGCACACCAAAGTTTTCTGGCAATAACGATGAGATGCTGGAAGATTAAGAACAACGACATTTAATATTTATTTTTTTTTAGTTCTCGGCGGACACGACATCTTTGTTTGTATGTGGTGCTGAGGATCGATACAGCAATCTGTATACGGGGTAAAAATGGGAGTTCATAACCCACTTGAATCAAAATGTGAAATATGATATATTAAGAACTATGTAATGTTTTGAACGACCAACAATAAAAATAAATAAATAAATAAATAAATTTAAAAAAAAATAAAATACAGAAAGAACCTGAAAAAAAAAAAAAAAAGAACAACGACAACAAAAAAGTGACCTCAAATATGACCTAAAATCATTTGGATTGAAGGTCTGTTTGTGAAATATGAATCATTGTATTTGGTTTTCTCCCAAAAGAGCTGGTCAGGCCTCATTAAAGAATCTTATAAGTAAATATGTTTCACACAACATAAATTTTTGCATCGGATTATGATTTTAACATTATTTGTTCAATAAAAAGAGGGATACAATGGGGAGATGTGTATCATTTCTAATGAGAACCAAAACAAAGAATTTGGTGCATGTGAAAAATGTCAGAATTGTAAAGCAATCAACAAGTCAATAAGCATGAGATATTTTAGCAAAGACTCTATTCATTCCTAAGGTTTAAGGAATAAATATAAATCATAAAACAATAAGAAAACTGTACACTATATATTCAGAACTTACTTTGTACTAAATCTAGTGAAATAAGAAAGGAAGTAATATGCATAACACACAGTGGACTCTCCAATTAATTAAAAGGAAGTATAGAAAGCTCAAATAATGTGTCACTGTTAAACATCCGTGATATGAACTTCCTGTGTTAAAATATTATTTTTAAATTCATAGTTCTTCCTTTGGTAAAGCAAGCTTGGAATTAAGTTGCAAAGCTTAAAATTAAGCTACAGTCTTATGTTTCAGAACTGATGAAATCATTATGAATTAAAACTAGGTTAGGTGAACATGATGAAATGATATATCAATATTATTTCATGATTGTAAATTATTTCCAAGTTTGAGAGTTTGGCTATAATTAGAATTTTTTTTGGAGCAATTTGCTGAAGTGTTTTCTCTGAAGGAAACAAAATTCCTTGGGGGAAAAAATACAATGTTTTATTCATTTGTACAAATCTAATTTATATCATAAAGCTTATAATATGGACTGAAAAACAGTTGATTCTCTCAAGATGTGTTGAAATGGATAAATAACATAAATGAATTCACCTTATCCAGTAATGAAAACATCTAAACAAAGTAATAACCCAGAATTCTTGTAATCATCTAAAAAATTATAACTCAGTAAGAAATGAGAAGGTTGTCATGGTTATAAAACCTTATTAAAACTGGGAAAACTGTGCACTTAAAAAATGATACACTGTCTGTAAAAATTGTGAATGCAGTAACATCAGGCTGGGTGTGATGGTGCACGCCTGTAATCCCAGCAGCTCAGGAGGCTGAGGGAAGAGGATCCTTGAGTTCAAAGCCAGCCTCAGCAAAAGCAAGACACCAAGAATATTTAAGATCATCATTAAATATACTTATTTAGAGACCCTGTCTCTAAAATAAAATTTAAAAAAAGGGAAGAGAAGCTGTGTGGTGACCAAAGGGGATGCTGAATTTTAGTTTTCAAATAAGTATATTTAATGATGATCTTAAATATTCTCGCTCTAAGATAATTTTTCCATTCTGAACATTTAAACTAAAAATTTAATTCACCTCCTTCTATGACTTCTTTCTTTTCTCAAATGAATTTGTTGCCAGAGAGCTATTCTTCTATATGCCTTTACCCCAATATGGCAGATGGTCAGCTCCACCACTGCTTATTCCCAAGAGTCATGTCAGTCCCTTTGTTCATTATTTTCACCATATCTCTAAAATAAGTCTATGTTATACCAATACTACCTATGATCTCAACACCACACCAATTTCTTGACTTTAACTTTTTAAATGACCCTAGATAAAACAGGCTTTGATTATTGTCCACTTGACTTCTAATATTCACAATTCAACAAGAAAGTATTGACCAACCTTGAACTCATTCAACTCTATGGTCACATCTGTTGCCCAAAGACATTATTAATTTACTCAACACTTTCAGCCAAGACTTCATATATACCTTTGGGAATACTTTGCAAATCTTTTAGTCTGGGTCTAGTCTCTCCCTCTGATGCATAATAGCTCACATCTCCAGTATGTCCAACTCAATACCTCCATCCTACCAATTGCACTGCACTCTTTATACTCAGGAGACACTAGCAATTCTTTCAAACATTTTTATTTTAAAATATCTCCCGTTTGTAAGAAAACAAACATTAGTAAAATAGAATAAATTTCTGGGTAATCAAAAATACTGTTTTGATTTCAAATAAAAGTAATACACTTAATTGCAGATGCAGTAAAGACTCTTATCTTTAATAGCACTGATTGCAGCATTTAAAAAGATAAAAAGAAAATTCCTACAATTAATCACAAAATAATAAAAAAAAAAAAACAGTGAACACCCAGAACTTTGCAAATGTCCTGTTTTGTGTAGAGAGGGACTACCATTCTTGGGGTGAGAGAGCATATTTAAAAACAATTCTAGTCTAATTTCTAACATTTTTCTCTAGAACAAAATATTATAATGAGTATTCAAATGCAATAATAATGTGGTATCTTTAATACAATTCTAAGTACATATGAATTTGAGGCCTATAAAATATTTTCCCTAAAAAAGAGCTATTGTACACTTTTTGTACTTAAGTCAAAGTTAATTTAGGACTAAGAAGTGTCAACTGCTATCAATGAATAAATGAACAAGTCATTTATTCCTTAAAGGGATTATTTTTCTAATTGTAAAAATCAGGATATTTCATTAAAACAGTTTGTAAGTTCATGTTTAAATATTTTAGTTTACTCTGTTTTTTCCAGAATTTGCTTGGAAAACAAAACCTAACCATCTCTTTCCTCCAAGGGAGAACTACATTATCAAAAATAAAGTGGCTGCCCAAAGCAATAGTGGTATCATAAAGGACCTGCTATGTTATAGGTGACAGCTCAAAACTGGTTAATTTTCTAGGTCTTTCTAGTGAAAGATTCATTCTTACTGTGCCATTTCAATCATCGTCTCAGTCCTTCATGCACACTAAAATCAAATACTATTCTCAGACTGGTATCACATTTCATTACTTTTATAGAATTATTACATATTCCTTGAATTACTGCATCTGAACTAAGTGTATTATTACTGAAGCTAGTATGCAAAATCCTTGAGAAAATGATCCAGTGTTTATTCATCTTTTTATTATCCCTAGTGGCTACACAGAGTAAGGGTTTGATAAGTAGGAATGAGGGAAGGAAACAGAAAACTAAACCTTCAAAAAAATATTTCTAGATTTTTAAAAATTATTCATCAATTACATTATTTTTTAACATCTTGCTCTAATGTAAACAATCTAACACCATTGAAATAACTAAAATATTAAAACCAAACAATAAATAATGCTTATGTCATTGTAGCATACTTATTCACATATACCTGTGTATGCATGGGTGTGAAAAGATTTTGTTATAGATAAATGCAATCTGCTGTGCTGTAGACTATCCAAAGATAATTATATAAAACAAAACGTAAAAATGTTCTGAATTTTTTCCACAAACAGTATATAGAAAGCAATCTTTGATGAAGTTATTTAACATATCTAACTTGAAGAATCACATAATAAATTACTTTAACATTTCTTCTGGATAAGGAGCATAGTTTCCTCATATATAAAAGTATATGTCCCATTTTATTGTCTGTTTCCCAGAAAATTAAGAATTAAATGTCACTTTTATTGAAGTACCAAAGTTAATTTGGATTTTTATGCCCCTTTCTTTTGTTTCCCATGTTGGTACATATTTTTTAAAGAGCACTCTTGTATATTTGTCTTTCACAGTGTGACCACGAAAAATATTTTCATATTTGTAGACTATGAATCTTAACTCATACTAGAATAAATTACAAAGGCAAGTAATATTTTATGTAAAATCAAAGATATTTTTTTATTGATTATTTAAAGCATTACATAGCTCATGATATATCATCTTTCATACATTAGACTCAAATTGTGTTTTGAACTCCCATTTTCACCCCAAATATTGATTGCAGAATCACATCTGTTACATATTCACATTTTTACATAATGCCATATTAGTGTCTGTTGTATTCTGCTACCTTTCCTAACCCCTACTATCCCCCCTCCCCTCCCCTCCCCTCCCATCTTCCCTCTCTATCTCCCCTGCTGTTGTTCAATTCTCTCCCTTTTTTTTCCCTCCCCCTTGCCCCTCATAGCCTCTTGTAATTTTATGTATCCTTTAAGGTCTCCTACCATTTCCATATGCTTTCCCTTCTCTCTCCGTTTCTCTCCCCCCATTCGTCTTTGTTTACTGTAGTCTTTTCCACATGCTCTTCCTTCCTGTTCTGTTCTTAGTTGTTCTCTTTATATCAAAGCAGACATTTGGCATTTGTTTTTTAGGGCTTGGCTAGCTTCACTTAGCATAATCTGCTCTAATGCCATCCATTTCCCTGCAAATTCTATGATTTTGTCATTTCTTAGTGCTGCATAATATTCCATTGTGTATAGATGCCACATTTTCTTTATCCATTCATCTATTGAAGGGCATCTAGGTTGGTTCCACAGTCTAGCTATTGTGAATTGTGCCGCTATAATCATTGATGCAGCCGTATCCCTATAGTGCGCTCTTTTAAGGTCCTCAGGGAATAGTCCGAGAAGTGCAATAGCTGGGTCAAATGGTGGTTCCATTCCCAGCTTTCCCAGGAATCTCCATACTGCTTTCCAAATTGGCCTCACCATTTTGCAGCCCCACCAGCAGTGTACAAGTGTACCTTTTTCCCCAAATCCCCGCCAACACTTGTTGTTGTTTGACTTCATAATGGCTGCCAATCAAAGATATTTTTACAGTGGTTGACATCTACACAAACCTTATTGTTCCTCTGCTATTGATATTTTGATTATCTCATTATTATAAGGTACATTTGAATAAAAAATTCATTTCTGACATTCTTAAATTTAAAACTCAAAAAAAGATTACAGAGTTTAAACATTTGTTTTATCAAAAAAGTATTAAAATAGATTGAATATTAATATTCTATGATGTGAACACAATAGCATTATTTTAAAGAAATTATGTTAAATATTTGTAATTGCTTTTTAACATGCCATATACATGATATTATGATTCTGTTCAGAGATTGTACAAAAAGAATTAACATGGGTGTAAATATCAGGTACCATAATAGTTTCAATAATTAAATAATTAATGTTCACTGGAATAGTGTAAAATTCATGACATAATTTTTATAAATAAATTCAATCTTACTATGTGACATTTACAGCCAGGCAAATATTAAACTAATTTAGGTAGAGAGGACATAAATATAACTAACTAAAGCATTATATGCAAAAATAATTTTCTAGGCTGGGCAAGGTGGCACACACCTGTAATACCAGAGGCTCAGGAGGCTGAGGCAGGAGGATGAAGAATTCAAAGCCAGCTCCAGCAACTTAGCAAGATGCTAAGCAATTCAGTGAGACCCTATCTCTAAATATATATATTTTTAAATCAACCAAAGGTAACCTTCTAGAATTTTTATGATTGTATTAATTTGCTGTGTTCTCTTGAGGATTATTGAGTAGAGTTATTGATTTAACTTAAACTCACTTCCTTTTGTTACAGTTTTAAATTCTTTCTTTATTCCAAATATAAATAGCAACATAGGAGCATCATTCATTTAATTTTTTGAGGGGTACAAGGGATTGAACTCAGGGACGCTCTACCACTGAGCCACATCCCCAGCCTTATTTGTATTTTATTTAAAGACAGGGTCTCACTGAGTTGCTTAGCACCTCACTTTTTGCTGGGGCTGGTTTTGAACTTGAAATCCTCCTGCCTCAGCCTCCTGAGCTTTGGGATTACAGGAATGCGCCACCACTCCTGACTCATTCATTTAATTTTTTAAACAACGATTTACTAAGCATTTGCTATGTACATCACATAACATAAAACTGGTATACAGTTACATTCTAATTTGGAACACAAGACTAATGAATTAAAACTCTATAAATAACCCAGGACAATATATCAAGTGCCAAAATAAGCAGGGTCAATCTATTATTCTAATGGTTTATAAGAGACAGAGAAATATGGTTTGAGATAATTAAGAACAAATTTTATAAATGCCAGAGGATTGGAGCTTGGTATTAGATGATAAACAAAGAGATAAATGGAGAGCGCTCAAAATGCCAGTGTGTAAACGATCTAAAAAGACTCCTCTTAGAAAATATTCTGGAACCTTGAGTAGGGAACAGAAAAATGCTTCTAATTTTTGTAAACACCGTTCTCACTGTTGGCTCCCCTTTGTTTATTTCCACTCTTTTCTTACTCTACACATTGAGTCTTTAGCACCCTGCAGTTCTCTCAAGTTCTTTTCTCATAGCTTTGCACCCAGAGAAGTTGGTCTTCTATTGCTTGATGGGGACTTCAAAAGGCCAGAGCCAAGAAATTATCATCAGCTTTGATTTTTCAGACAGCACTTTTAAATAAAGCATTGCAGAATGGATAGCCTTTAATGTTAGGCTTTTAAAGTCAAATTCCACACACTCAGGAAAATAGAGTGTCTTCTTAATAAGTCCTTTTAAATATCAATAACTAATGATTCAGAGCAAAGAATTTATTTTTTTAAAAAAGATCCATATAAAAGGAAGAAATCTCCTGCTATAAGAAGAGCCTCCTATTTCTTTTCTTTTTTTTTAAATGTTTTTATTAGTATATTATCCTTATACATAATGTTGGGGTTCATTGTGACACATTCATACATGCACATAACATAATTTCCTCTATTTAATTCCCAGCACTTCCTATTGAAACCCTTATTCTTCTCTATAGGCTTTCCTTTATGTATTTTTAATTTGTACATTATACATGAAAATGGAATTTATTATGCTATGTTCATATATGCACATAGCAAAATTTGGTTGATTTTGTTCCTATGACATCACCTTTCCCTCCCTCCCCTTGATCCCTTCTTGAACTGTTCTGTTTTAATTTCTTGAGAACCCTTTTTAATTCCTTTTTCCCCCCTCTAGATTTCATGTATAAGAGGAAACACTGGACTCTGACTTTAAAATGTTCCATATAAAAGGAACAATGTTCCTGCTATATTTCTATCTCATTAAAAAGGAAGAAGAAAAATGTAAGTAGTTGTTGAGGAGAATGAAAACAGTTTTCCCAGTGCATCTTCGCATGCTACCTTATCTTCTCTTGCATTGTGATTTTTGGTGGGATCCAGAAGTGAACTGGTCAAACCATCCTATTATCTCTAGCCCCCATAATTTCACAACAATCACCACTGAAGTTTATGACAGAAAACTGGGCTTTGTCTTTGTTTCCTAAATGCAAGCCCAGAAGGTGCCCTGTGAGGACTGGAAGAGTAGGGTACTAAGGTACAGAATTCTCCTTGGCAACAAAGCACCCAAGTTGCCTTACTCCTTTAGTCTTTACTGGCATTACTCCAATGTGAACGAGACTTAAATACTGTACATGTGATTTCTTTATTAGGATGAATGTACTAGATGAGAATAAATTGTTATTGGTCCCGCTACTGAGATCACTAACACTCAAACCAGGAAACCAAGTAACGCAGGCATGTGTGGGAACACCACCAACAGGGCCAGGAGGGAGGATGCTAAGCTTCCAACAATGACCAGGGGAGTTGGAGTTGAAGTAGAACCTTATCTAGTACTGTGAAAACCACTGTTTGTCCATCATGCTGTGTAAATAACCTTACAAAATGCCAGCAATCCTGACTCTACCAAAGTCCAGGTGAAAACAATACCTACCCTTGAGTTAAGGATACAGAAATGTGGAAAAAATTAAGCAAGTACAATAATCTTCCAGCAGAATCCAGACCACAGTCTGAGTGGGGTAAGGGAAGAGAAGGGAGAGTCCTTGAGTGTGGAAGGCAGCTGTGGGAGGGAGATGAACACTATAAGGGATTCAGGATTTAGTCAGTTCTGAGCTGCTCAAGTAATAAACTGAATAAAGATCCTCAATTCCATGTTCTGCATCAGATATCAAGCCCTACAATGTGAAAACAGACAACTTACAAAGAATTGCAAATAGCAGATTCTATAAGGTTTCTAAATGTGAATCTTGCCAGTTATAATCATCTCTTAGCAAAGCATAGGAAAACTAAATAGTATCCATTCAAAAGGAAAGTTGTAAATACAGCTTTCCAATTCCAATGATCATCTAATAATAAATATTCTAACAACTTACCAGAGTATTGTTTTACATAGATCCAAATATTCTTTGATAATCTCTCAAGAAAACTAGGTGATTAAAATATCAAACACAATCTGATAACAGGTTTTAGAATAAACCATGAGATAACATTAACTGAACACTTACTATGTGACTTTAACTGTTATCCCCACTTTACAGATGTGATTATAAAGAAATAGCCCTTAAAATATTTCTTAATCAGAAGTCAGACATTTATTGATTCCCTTTTTGATTTGAATTTCAATCTCTCAAACTTCAGACTCTGCTCTGAACCTGCAAACAGTTTGTGACTTGGAAAAACATCTTCAAGGAAAAATAAAATACTTTTCAAGTATAATCATTCAAACTTTTGATTCGAGAGTTAAGGGAATAAAAAAGAAAAGATATTTAGGTATTAAAAGAGGTCTAGGCTCCACAGAGCAGACATTGAATTATTTTTTAAGACATCAGTTGGGCCACAGTGTCCAAAATCTTCACAGCAAACCACTACGATCTTGTGTATAAGAAAATGCTTCACAAGCACTCAGTGGCCATTGGCTTCAGTGTCTGGAACTGCCATGTGCTGGCAGGAATCCACCTAGTATCCAGCCATTCAACCAGAATGCTTCAATGACCAGCCACATGATGTGAATTCTGAGCACCTCAGAGACAGTTTTGACTGGTGTCACCAAACCATAAGGAGTAAAAGAAAATCAAAGAAATATTTCATAATGGGTCCATTCAAGGAAAGCTCCTCTCCAAATATTATGTTTACTTTCATAAAAATGAACCAGCCAATCATAAAGCTTATAGGAATTAGCAAATTTGAATACTTTTCTGCAAGCAAGTGCACTTATTTGTCCTGAATACCTGCAAACATGAAAATGCTTTATATGAAAAATATAATCAAGGAGAGAAATTAATTACAGTAGATGGGGTAGAGAGAAAAGATGTGAGGGGAGGGGAGGGGGGATAGTAGGGGATAGGAAAGGTAGCAGAATACAACAGTTACTAATAGGGCATTATGTAAAATTGTGGATGTGTAACCAACGTGATTCTGCAATCTGCATTTGGGGTAAAAATTGGGGGTTCATAACCCACTTCAATCTAATGTATGAAATATGATATGTCAAGAGCTTTGTAATGTTGTGAACAACCAATAAAAAACAGACTGTCTTGTATATTAATAAAAAAAATTTAAAAAAAAGAAAAATATAATCAACATATCTCACAAAAGATATTAACAGAGATGAATTTGTTCTCTGCCATTGGAAATAGAAGCAGATTATCCATTTAGTAATTCTCAAAAAGGACTATAAAATCAACCAGAAAGATACAAGAGAATTTGTACCTAAAGTCTTGACTGAATCTTTATTGTGATATTACAAATGTGCTCAACAATTTGTTCAGCAGCTTTCTAATAAGCAATATTATAATTCAGTTGTTCAGCATGATGTGAAAGAGAGTAAAACACTGTTAGAAAGTTAGCTGCCTTCATCTCTCCAATTATAAATTGGGGAAAACGAAATAAAGGATTCAAGCCTGTGCATGCAGTTCAATCACAGTCCCTGAGCTGGAGCCAAGTGTTCATGCTACAAAGGACAATTTTTTTTCGATAGTCACTGAATATGTTTTGATGGAAAACATCATCAATTATGAATACTTGTGTGTTGGGAGTCTCTTTCTTTTAAAAACTAAGGTGGGAGAGAACTGTTTAGTTGTTATTTTTGTGTAGTAGAGAAACAACAAATTTTGTTTAGTAGTCTGAGAAATTAAACACTGGCTAATTAGTCAAACAGTTATACAAAGTGTGAATTAAATGTCCAGTGTTTTCTCACGGGGTTTATTTTCTTAGCGGCAAAAATAGGAAAAGAGAAAGTCACTTAGAATATTCGTGAATTCCTGGACTAATGAAAAAATGAAATAAATATAAAAAATTTATTGATACACCATTGAATCATAGAATGGTTTTTCCCAAAGTTATTATACACATACAAATATATGTAGATACACACATACATACAGAGATATATATACACACACATATATGACTACACATAAGTATATACACATCACATTTACATTCACACCTACAAATATATATGTTACATAACATCTTTATATAAATATATATATTTTTTACACAAAATTTTACACATTTGGCCATTGGGAAGAATACCAGTTTGGTGAGATCACCTGGATAAATAAATAAATAACAAAGAGAAATATCAGTGTATGCATACTTTCAAACACCAAGTTCTTGATTTTGAACTACCCTGCTCTTTTAACCACTATGTGCTTGTACTCTCACTGCTGAGCCATTCAGAGGCCAGGAACTGGTGTAGCTCTACATTGTTTTAGGCATGCACTGGACTAGAATGCTGATTAGTGAGTCTGCATGATCCACACACACACACATTTTGACATTTAGCCTGTTTCAGCAATCAATTTGAAATCAATATTAATTTTTAGTGTCAACTTGCCCCTCTAAAGATGATCATGGTTTCCATTAATATTTTTTATCTAACATTTCCCCTTCCAGAAACCAAAGGAATATTTTTTCTTTAGCCTTCTTAAACATGAGAACATAATCCTTTGATTGGTCTAAAAAGAAAAGCAATTAAATATATTTTCTTTAAATATTTTAGCTCTTTTCATTTAAAAGCTTCTGGTGGGCTATTTAGGTTTATGCAATTTAGTTTATGCCAAATCTGGTACCCTATCATTGTCGTATGTTGACTACAGGCCCCAAATGTTGTATGGTAGGAGACAGTCAAGCCTTCAATGTCCATGCAAGCCAGGATTCAAATACAATTGTCCACTTAATAGCTATGCAATTAAAGGGAATTTACTTAATCACACTACCCTTTCATTTCCTCAGTTCTCAGATTTTTAAGAAAATACTAAAAGTGGCATGTAGATATAGGTATTATATGAGCTCAATAACTATAGCTTTCTTAGGTGACAGACTAATTCACAGCCTGTTCACAAAAGAAATTAGTATTTTCACCTTACTTTTTTATTTTTAGAGATTGGGTCTAATTATATTGCCCAAACTTCTGGACTCAAGTGATCCTCTGAATACTGTAAGTAAATACACGTAACACCACACCCACCTATTACCTTATCATTCTCAAACTTAGCAAGGTAACATAAAGCAATGTTAATGGTTTTTTTCTCCTAGCATGGAAACAACAAGTCCCTTACTAGTCATCCTGACTTCAAATTTCCTCTTTGCCACTAGGACTTTCATGAGTTTGGCAGGTCATTTATTCTTACAGTTCCTCATTTCCTCATCTATAAAACAGAATCAACTTTCAAAGTAAATTTGGGAGATTATGAAATCACACATGTAAACACAATAAAAATGATACACTGTCACTATTTTATGTTGGCCTTTGACATTCACATTGTTTAGATATTTTCCAAATACTTCCTTGGAACATTCCTGTCAGACATATTTGACCACCACCTCCCTCGAATTTCCCTCGTTCTCTCTTCTTCTTGGCTGGACACTGAATTTGATTGGTCAATTCTAAGCTCAAGGTGGGCAGATTTCCCCATCCACAACAGGAACAAGTTGATTAATTAAGGAAAATTATATCAATGCCATTCTCCTCAACATTGATTGGTTTAGAAGCATTCACATGAAACAATTCTAGTCAAGGAGAATGGAAGAAAGTCTGCCAGACCACACATGGGTTTTTTTTCCTTCAAACGTATCCAGTGGGGAAGATATATGTACTTCTTTTTTAACTTCAGATATTATTGTATAATCATGTGACACGTGGAGCTGAAGCCAAGTTTCTTCCATTAATTCAAGCATAGACACATGAAATCCAAGTCTACTTCTAGATGGTCTTTCATGTGGCATAAAGGATTTTTATTTTTAAACCATTTTAGATTATTCTCCTCTTCCTTGCCTCTAAAAGCATCTTAAACTGATACAATTTCATTATGAAAGTATTCTGGAAGTCAACCACAAGCTGATGACTTACTAAATTATTGATAATTATAGTTTCATAATAACAGAAGCCATTTAAAGACACAACTTACATTTAAATATTAATGTTATGTAGTCCTCAATGAATTATACTAACCTAAATAATCAAGCTGCCCCACCTCAAACCCTACTCTGATATCTTTAAATGGTGCTGGTTCTCTATGCCCATTAATCTTGCATGTCACTAGAAAATTTACTCATGCACTAATTGGCAATCACTAGGCTAAAACCGTTTCTTAAAAAAAAAATAAAATTAAATAAATGAACAAGAGCTGTGGTAGTTATCATCTTTATTCTTTGAGGAATCTCCATAACATTTTCTATAATGGATGTCTTAATTTGTATCCTCCCCAAAGTGTGCACAGATTGTCCTGCTCTCCACATCCTCACTGACATTTGTGATGTTTAGTTTTTGGTAGTAGTCATTCTAATTGCTGATAGATGATATCTCAAGGTAGTATTGAATTTGCATTCCCCTGATAAGAATGATACTATTTTTTCAAGTACATCTTGGCCATTTATATATCTTCTTTATGAAATACTTATTCAGGTCCTTTGTCCATTTTTAAATTGGTTATTGCTTTTATTTGAATTTGAATTAACTTTCTCCTATAGTTTGGATATAAACCCCTTATATGATTGCTAAACTTTCTTACTATTTGTACTCTGTTGACTGTTTGCTTTGCTGTACAGAGGCTTTTTTATTTGAGATAATTCTATCTGTCCACTTTTGCTTTTGTAATTTGTGCCTTTGGAGTCACATAATCTACCAATCATCTCATTTTTGGGTACATAGCCAAAGGGAATGACAACTGTATACAAAAAACATATTTGCATACCTATGTTTATTACAGCCTTATTCAAAATAACTAAGGTATGGAATCAACCTGAGTGTTCATCTAAGGATGAATGATTAAAGAAAAGGTGCAATACAAATATGCATAAGTTAAATGATATTTAGCCTTAAAAAAAAGAATGATAGGATTTCTCCTATCATTTGCAACAATTTCAAAGACCTTGGAAGACATCATGCCAAGTAAGAGTAGCCAGGCACAGAGAGATATTTTATGAGCTCACTTACATGTTGAATCTAAAAAAGTCAAAACTATAGAAGCAGAAAGTAGAACTATAGTTGCCAAGAGCTAGGGGTTGGGACAAATAAGGAGATGGCTAAAGTATACAAAGCTTCAGTTATATAGGGTCAATAAGTTTTGGAAACCTATTGCACTGCATGATGACTCTAGTTAATAACAAGGTGCTATTTAATTTAAAATTGCAAAGAGTTAAAATACTAAATGTTCTCAGCACACCAAAAGATAAGTGTGTGAACATGTTCATTTGCTTAGTTAATACCACAATACACACATTCATTAAAACATCACTTGGTTCACTGTAAATGCATATAATTTTAGTCAATTTTAATCCTTTTTAGTACTGGGAGGGGGAGGAAATCATTAGAAATAATGGTAAAAGCTTGAAATTGGAACCACTCCAAGAGATTCCTTTCTCTCTTCAGCAATTCCTTGCTACTTTGAAGGACAATGTTTTAGTGGAATGAGTGTATATATACATATATATTTTTTTTTCATTTATTAGATGCCACATACGCATTTCTTTTAAATTTTAAAATTCAATTCTCTCACATGTAAAATATTAGTTCACAACTCCATATGTATTTTGAATCAAGAATGAAGTAATCCCAATTATAATACTCTGTACAATACCTTACAGAATTTCTTGCTTTTTTTTTCAATTAATCCACTAAATACTCATTAAAACACACTGTTCACAGAGGAAGTAAAGTGACTTATCATTCTAAATGTTATGAGACATCTATTTCTCCCCTTTTATGAAGATAACCATGTCCCTTTTAAATCAAGCTCTTCAAATATCTGGCACAACCACATCACCTTTCTCTTTTAGATTGTACTTCCTCCTCCCTGAAACAAAACAGTGATTCATTTTTACAATGATTAGTTGCCTTTCCTTTATCACTCAACCTCAGCCTCCTGTACCTCTCCTTGGAGATTAGACAGTGGAAGTCATAATTAGACTTGTAAAAATTTACTCTTCCCATCAAAACTGCATATCCATGCACAAGGCCTAAGAAATGGAGCCTTTCAGCTGAAGGGCGAGGTAAAAGGATGGGAAACAAATGAGCTGGAAGAGGCAAGGGTAAGTTGAGCAATAAAAAGACTCCTTTTCCACAATACTCAAAAACTTAATCCTTTGATTTTCATAGCAACAGGGAGATATACTCTGCTTAAAGAAGTCACTGTTTACTAAATGCTGTATTAATGCACAGTGTAGGAGGAGGATATTTTTAATGAAATGTTTCATTATAATAGAAATGAAACAGGGACTTGAAAGAAAACATAGATTAGCAACTCAGAGTATTGCGTAACATTCAGAAATCTGTACTAAAAAAATGTTATTTTGGGAACATGAGAATACTAAAGTTCAATATTGCATATCCATTGTGGATATGGTTGTAAAGATTTTCATGAACCATGTAGGACAGCATAATGCCATTTGATAACTTATGTTGAATTTTGTATTAAATTGCAGACCACCTGCAGTCCCTCCAGAGGTATAATGCATTAACATGGAGATTTGAGGGAATTTTGAAATAAAATGACTCATCTAGATAACTAATTAAAGGAATTATAAATTATGTAAAATTTGAGGGGGGGAAATGAAAGTAAAAAATGAATAAATCAGAAGCAAGAGTAATTTCTTTACTTGAATTTTTTTTCAAGTTAAAAGTGGCATACATAATAATGGTGATGTAAATGAATAAACACTAAGCAGTCAAAGAGATGATAAAGACATTCCAGAGCGTTAGAAAATGTACTCTGTGAAATTAATTTAAATACTTTTCTCATTAAATTCAGACCTGGAGAACACTGAAATAACATGACAAAAGTATGGGTAGCATAAAAGACTATTTTCAAGGTTAAATAAAATTTCATTATTTATTTATTTATTTATTTATTTTTAATATTTATTTTTTAGTTCTCGGCGGACACAACATCTTTGTTGGTATGTGGTGCTGAGGATCGAACCCGGGCTGCACGCATGCCAGGCGAGCGCGCTACCGCTTGAGCCACATCCCCAGCCCCTAAATTTCATTTTTTAAAAAGTCAAAATCCAAATGCTTGTGATGTGAAAAAATATGGTTAACAACTAACTAGTCTCTTGCTTCTCTTTTCTTCCTATATATACAGTTTAGAATTGGTTTCCAATAAGCACTGAATGAATAATCAACTTTTAATTAACCACATGGGATTATCTTGATGTTGAGGACTTTAATTACTTGCTGTATTGACACATCAGACATTTACTATTGACAATATCTTATCTGGTTAATTATACCACCATCAACATCTTCTATGCCCCTTATTTCTATAGCCATATGTAAACTTTTAAAATCTCAACTATATAGCCTCTCCTATGCTTCAGGTGTGACTTTAGTAAAATAAAATCTTCTGGCAAAACTGCTTTCTTGTTTTATTTTTGTGGTGGTAGGGATTAAAACCCAGGGCCTTGAAGATTCTAGGCAAGCATTCTACCACTGAGATGCATCCCCAGCGTAAACTTTCAGTTTGTGTTATTCTCAGCTGAATTAATTTTTAATGAGGATATAACATAAGGGATAAACAAAGTCATTTTTGCTATTCCTCCTAAATGAAATAACATTATTGGTTTGTTATAAACATCCACATGTTTATAGAATGTTGCCCATGGACATGGCAAAATGTTTGAAATAAATACTCAGACCTTTCTACAATCAAGAATAAATATATTTTAAAATAAGCAATCATTTTGGTTTACTTTTCCTGGGTGATATTTAAATATTCACTCAGCACATATTTGGTAAGCAGCCACTATAATCCAAAGATGCACTACATTTAATGAGGATCCAGTATAGAACTTCTGTCTTGCTCTCAAGTGTTCAGTTGGAAGATCATAACAGAGTACAAGAAGTCTGATATGCAGAATTCAAGTGTATTATCAACTTTCACCGGCTCTCCTGTGCCTTGAACAATAAATGGTTTGAAGTATGCAGTTAATTTGCATTTCTTAGAAGAAGGAAAGTTGTCTTCAGTGATGAGATGCTCAAGCTGAGTCCTGAAGGAAAATAAGAGGAATTTCCCAGGCAAAGAAAGGCAGGAAATATGTAAAAGACACAGGCTATGTATGCAAGGATTCAAACCTATGAATTCCAGAAATGGGACAAGTATATTGGGTGTGCATAATAACAACCAATAGAGATAAGAAAACAGGGTTGTAAAAATAAATAAAGGCAAAAGTAACAGTCTAAGTAAGGAACTCCTAAGTAATTGAAATGAGAATTGGAACTCTAATTATAATTAATAGCATCTCATAAACTCAGTCCAAGAGAAACTTTGAAGAGCACAGTGATAAAAATATGTTATGTACTAAGAAATTATTTCCAATCATCACTTCATTCATATATGTAAAAGAAGCAGTTAGGTAAAATCAGATAAATTACCATAGAAAAATGTGATGTATCTAGAGTGAAATATTTATGTCAAGTTCTAGCCACTTTTTAAGTTTTTCTTCTTGGACATATAATTTCATTTCTTTTATATTCATTTTCTTCCATTTAAATTGAGTAACACTGTCAATTTATAACTGTAGGACATCAAATAGTTGAATTGACACTGACCATCATATCTGTTATCAATAAAATATACTTTAAATGTATGGTGTATATATATTTTAAATTATTAAAGTTTATGATAACTCAAACCTTTTGTTAATTCAAAAGTTTTACCTGGTGCAAATTTCTGTGTACTTTTATTCTCATTAGCACTGAGAAGTTAGAATGAAGACAATTATTCTATGATTAAAAACTACGAAAAGGAGTCTATTTTCAGACCATTGAAAATGTGCTTAATTCCAGTCGGTAAAAGAAAGTTATAAAAGGTTTATCTAAGTTAACAAATGTTAAAAATAGAAAGCATGCAGATATAATAAATTGAAATTTTTATCAATTAAATGGCATCTACCTACTGTTATAATATTTTAATCTTCATATTATCTGTGTTTCACAGTTTCCTCATACATGATACAAAGTTATGGCTAGAATATAAAAATGCAGCTGCTCTTCTCAGGCCATATGCTCTGTGTATGAGATTGGTAGAAAATATTCAGAGATCAGAGAGAAATTAAATGGAACAGTAAACATAAAAATAATCTGGGAACTCAGTATTAGAGATACTAACAAACCCATGGGAATGGGTGTTTCAATAATCGAATAGAGATCCACAAACCCACTCCTTATTACTAAGAACAAAGTAAAAATGTGCCTATTTTCCTAAGTGGAGATGTACTCATACTATATGTCTCAGTCATATTAAATGGTCTTAGTTTATGAGTAGAGGCAAGCATATGGTACTGCAGCTAAATATTAACATCTCCAGAAAAACTCCCGTGTCTTTAAAATGATGCAATAAAAAGTGCCATGGTTTATGGGAAAAGACAAGACCGGGAAGCCAAACCTACAAAACCTGCAGAAATTTGTAACTAAGCACTAACCAAAACCATCAGGATCTTAGTTAGAATGCTATGCTAGTAGAGTCTCTACTAGTGTTTGCACCTAGTTTGCAACTCTCATTAAGATGCAAATCCTGAAGAGCTTGCAGTTTAAAATGAAAACTATGGACCATGGTGAAGCCTTTAAAAAACAAAAACAACAAAGAGAACAAACAAACATCACATGGCAAAGTGACTTCCTGGATTCTTCCGTGTCATGTTCCCACTGCCAGGTACATAATGTGGTGGAAACCATGATGTCCTTAAAGCCACTAAACAAGCTAATACTTGTACTAAAGAAAGGCAGCCAAGTTGACTTTTCATATTTTTCTCAATGTCTTCACATATTGCTAAGGCTTTCTCTTTAACTGTGAGAAAGGTTGGTCTTAACCACTTAAAAAATAATGAGCTTTAAAATATCATGTATGTATCAACACAATTCCTGCATTATGCATTTTTCCACTATTTACCAGCAGCTTATAAACTAAGCTGTTTCAAAGAAACACACACTGTACTTCTTTCAACAACAACAAAATACTGAAATATATCTTAAAAGTACTTAGTGCTCATTGGCTATAAATTTGGGGGGTCAGCCTACAGGACATACTTAAAAGCTCCAGGCAAACTAGTCATACTCAACCTCAGGAGCAACATCTAGGAAATTTAGTCAGTTTTAAATGAGATAATGTGTGAGTATCCTCCTGCATAGTTCCAGCATGAAACAGGTGCTCAAAAAGTCTTAGTTGCTTTCTCTTCTGTTAAACACTAATAAAAGTTGTTCAAGAATACATATTTTGTACCAAAAATCTTTTTGAGTGTGTTATTTCAGTTTTCAGTTTCATGCTTTAATTTTCTTTTAATTTGTTCTGTTCTATTTTGTTCTTGTCACTCAGGTATAAAAATTAAAACAAATGGATAAAACAGAGAAAGTGATTTAAATGAAAGAATTGTAATAAAATCTAATTTTACCTACATGCTTCTGAAATTTTACCCCAAATGTCAGATATATGCTAAACAATATTTAAAGTACAAATGATGATGAAACAATGAAATAAAGACAGACAGTAAGATTAAAGTGACTCTGAAAAGAAGTGACAATAAATCAATAGTTTGCACTTCCAAATTTATCACTGATGTTTATGCCAAGATGTTCCACAGATACTTCAAACTGAACATTTAAAAAAATAACAAATATAAAAATTGCTATAAATGAGTGGTTTCCCTATTCATTTATTTATTTGTCTATATTAAGATACAACCATTTTTTCAGTCAGATGAGATTAATACTTCAGGATCCTCCTTCCTATCAATCTTCCAAATTGAATATATTACTAAGACCCATTATTTCTTCCTTAGAAATATATTGTGTCCACTCTTGCATCATTCTCCTCTGGTTCACCTTGCATATGGCCAGGATACTTAAAAACTAACCAATTTAAATCATGCTATTGCTGCCAAACACCAGCTCCCAAGATGTACAGAGCAGTCAAACTTAGCTTGTCCTCAAAGCATTTCTGCCTCCCATTTGCAATAACATCCCAGTATTGAGTCCAGCGAGTCACCTTTTCAATCTATGTAATGAATGCAAACACTTTCATATATCCCTAATCCAGAGTCATTAAACTGGATTATTTGTCTTTTAAACATTTGTCTCCTTTCCTACAATTGGTTCACTCATTTTTTCCTTCTCTTTGTATCCTTTTCTCCATTGACCTTTTCCACTCTGAAGCTCTCTGCTGGAATGAATGGAAAGATGGTGCCCTCATTAGAGGCTAGGCTTGGAAATGCCTCAAATACAAATCCTCACTCCCTGCCTGTGCAAAAAAGACAAGTATTTTTATTTTTATATCCATTACCATCACATGAAAAGAGAGCACACTAATAAGATAACAAATTTAGAGGATGGCCACAACTGAGCCTGAGAATTAGTGAATACGCAATGGAGTTTTGTTCATTCTAAGTGCTGGACTTCTAAGGACTTGATTCATTTAATTTTTAATTAATTATCAGATGCCTTTTGTCATTTTACAACATTTTGTTGAACAGCTTACTGGTTTCTCACGTGCTTCTTTGACTTTTTAAATTTATATTTTTGTCCTTTCAAAAACAAACATGAAATCATCTGCACCACTTCTCTACACACATGCAAATTTCCAAACAAAAGTATAAAATAGATTTGAAATGACCAGTGAAATAGAAGTAAAAAATAAAATCTACTAATTCCAAATAAACTACTCACTGTAACTAATAGAGACAAAGCAGATAGTTTCTCTCTACCTAAATTTCCTCATCTGTAAACCAAAGATAACAGTCGTTTCGATTCTTGATAAATACCAAGATCTAAGGTGATCCAAAACACTTGGGAAAAGTGGTTTCTACCATTTTAAGGCCTCAACAAGTTTTTATTAATTGACAAAATGACACAATTTAAGCATTTGCTACCTTGACCTGAAGACATCTTAATTTTTTTTTAGTCTATGCAAAAGTTTGGTGTTGGGAGAACTAAATTAAGAATTTGGAGGCCAGAGCTACAGTTATTTTCTACTTGATTATTAGTATGCTCCTTATCCTAATTGTGTGCCCATCCTGAGCATCTATCTGGTGCCTAATACCAACCATAAGGATTCATGATACAAAAGAGCATCCCAGTCCTCAAGACCTTTTACTGCCATCTGCTGGCAAATGGTGAAAATAATTGAGTCCTAAAGCTATGACTCTAAGTGGCGCCCCCTGGAGTTGTTCATCATACAACCTATGAAACTGTTTTAGCATCACTGCCTAATAAGGTGCCAGGGCAAAGCAGGTGTTTTGGTTTGATACATTCTACATAGATGAGTAAGTGATGAGTGAGTCATGCTCACTGATGAACTCAATATGTTCCTCTAATTAGACAGCAGCTTTTGATAATTGTTTTAAATTGCGTAAATGAGACAATTTTTGAACAATAGGTAAGTTTATCTGTATGTCTATTATTAAAATATGTAAATATCTGGCATAGTGGAGTTGACATTTTACAAGGTGGCTACATTTATCTATTATCACAATGACTCCTCATGGCTGAGTATCAAGGTCAGCTTTATCATATTACATTTTCAAATGAGCAAAGAGTGATTCTAAGTTCAAATTATTTCTTCAAAGTCAAGACACTGAGTAGTCTGGGTCTTATGATTCCAGACTCATTGCTTTTCCCATTCCCCTTTTTGTTTTATAATAAAAGAGAACCAAGAAAAAATTTGATCAACTGACAGAAAATTCTTTAAACTCTCAACTTTTTGATTGCTATGCTCATAAACATTTTCAAAAGTCTTCGTCATGCCTCTTAATTATTTAAATTCAGACAAGTCTGTTTCATTACATCATAGCTTTTAAAATGTTTTCTGGAGTTTAATGAAGTGTCAGTGGTTCAAGTAAACATGTGCAACTAAGATATGTGTTGCTCACTATCTGTGATCGGCATTATCATAACTAAATAGTTAGGAGTTGTTACAAATTTGACGTGCGCCATAAAAATTGCTTTTATTTGTTGAACAATTAAAGATAGCTTTGCTCTATGAAGTGCAGGAATATTACAATTAAAATCACAAAGGCACTGCTTGCATCTTAAAGTGGTCTCCTATCATGTAATTTTGAAAATTAAATCTCATTAATAATCTCTTAAATCGGCCTACATGCAATATAATTGGATAGTATAAAGGCTCAAGGAATTCAGAATGTAGGTAAATTAAACTTGAGAAACAAACATTCTGCCTTTATAAGAATATTAAAATTATTAAATTAATTTTGCTTACACCAACACCCAGAGGATTACTTTTATTTTGGACCAAAAAAAAAAAGCAATTCAGACTTGTTCTATCACTTATTGAGCACCTTTCTTCATGCTCTCTAAAGTTCACTGCTATGAGAGATGACCCTGAAAACAGATAAGTTAAAATGATTTCCCAAATGTCAAAAGCCAGTGATGCAGCAGGACCAGTTCCAGAACCTTCCGATTGTGGATCTTGTTCCTATGTGCACAACTCCCACACAAGGAAACAGACAAAAGCAAATTACACTGTTCAGCTTGGTTACTACCCTCAATCTAGAGTACAATTCTCAGTCTCATTAACAACTGGCATTATTTTGGAAAGAAGGCCATTTCATTTACAAAATTATATAAAGTTTGACTTTCTTCTTGTACTAAAGGAGGTTCTTTTGTTCTGTTAATTGCTTCTCTAGAAGGATTTTTACCTCTGGGAGACCATAAGCCCCCCTGAGTCACTGAAGAAACTCATCTGACACTGGGGACACACCAACTTCTCTTCTTGCTCTGTGGGCTCAGAGTTAGCATGAGAAACCAACGTAAGAAAATGATCTATTTAATTCCTTGGAGATGTTCATTGACCAAAAAAATAAATTTATTTACATAGCCCATCTTCTAAGTGCAAATAAATATGCAGTTGATTCAATAGAAAGTTTTGACAAAGACACAGGCATCAAAGAATTAGAGCAGGATAGACATAAAAAGGATATAAAAGGATATTAAAAAGGATATTAAAGGCTGTGAGTGTGTAACAGTTTGGACAGAGGATGAGTTTGGGGAAATATTCCCTATGCACCTGAAACTCGTAGACTCACACACCTGTGCTCTAGTTTTAGAAGGTACATTTCTCTAGTAAACAATGATTTATTAGCACTTCCCCAGAAAGAATAACTGTAAGCTGATGCCTGGTTTAACCACTTAAATTGGCAATTCACACAAAAACACACTTGTCACATGAGTTTGGCATAAATAAGTATTCTATGGGTGGTTGAACTAGACTGCAAGGACACGTGAACAGCACTGTTCTCACCTTAGGTTTCAGTACAATGGTGCTTCTATTTCATACACGTGAACAACCACTTACAGATGTTTATTAGTCATGCCTGAACAATTTTTAAAAGAAGAAGAAAATTATTTTGAACACTGGGAATGTTTAAAAATGTTTGGGAATTTGAATTTACAAATACTACAGCATCAAATCCACTGTTGTCCATCCAAGACTCAAGTTATCACTTGAGAATGATGACCACGGAGGCTATGACCAAGTTTTGAATACAAAGCAAAAATAATTGCAAAAGTTACAGAACTACAAAATCTCCCTTACACGGACAATCAAAATCAAACCTGACAATTAAATTACAACCTTGCTTCATTAGATATTAATCTTGCGGTGGAAATGAGTGGCTTTTAAAGGAGCCTTTCTTCCCCAATAAAAAAGCTCTCACTACAGTAGAACAATAAGGTTGCGTTGAAAGTTAGGAGTAGGAAGGACTATTAGGCCTCATTAGCTAATTATGGTATTGGCATCCACTTAAGTTACTCAGTTTTTCACTTGTGTCATTTTCTCCTATTCAACTGCTGCGGTTCAAAACGTTTTGACTACTTAAAAGGGAATACATCATCGTTGCCTTTCCCCGGTCTAACTGCACACCACTTTCCAAAGCAATAGCTTCAATCATGCTTCATAAAATCCCCTGCAAGTATATTGTTGGAAACATAAATCAGCAAGCTGGGGTTTTAGTATTTCTAAGGCAAGCCCAGGGATCACTGCCTGGTGGCTTTTCCGTGGCCCTATTTACAAAAGAATAAACAAAATTATGAGTTACACTAGATCCATTTTTTAAAAAACAGCTCCCAGTGGCGTGTCTGATACTTGCTCTTGCATCCTTAATTAGAGAACAAAACACTAGCACAGAGGAATTAGTCTCCAAGATGAGGATCTCTATTTCCAAGCATCTCTGATTTCATTAAGACACATGGCACAGAAGCACTACATGTTTGTCCTCACAAAAGCCAGGTTCCTCTGATATGCGTCTATGGTTGTATAAGTCTTATGCATTTTGAAACTGTACCAGATAGAGATCTTCCTTACAATGATGCTCTCTCCTTCTACCCTGTTTCATTACAGTGAATATGGGCTCCCCCACAGGCATGCTTCCGTTTCAGAGCCCTTCTTTATAACCACCTTGCATTCTGATTATAAATTAGCAGAATCACAATTTCAAATTTAGGTTCCAGGTATAGACAAAATTATATATGTCTGGGTGTAGTGCTTAAATCTAGATATTAAACGTTCCTAGATTTCCTTGTATCCCCAAATTCCAGCACAGTTAGTGACTGAAATGAAAAATGTACAGACTCCACAACCGAGACATTTTTCTTCTCCAAACCACTCATAATGTAATCATAAGTCTGCATAAACTTGCTTCCTATTAAGCCCCACATTTTCCCATACTATCTATATTTATTTAATTGCAATTGTATTTTAACTGCAATTTTAAGTTCTGTTTCTTAGTATTCAGAAATACCAGTCTATATTATAAATGAACAGTTAAACAAAATCAGCTGCTCTCCAAAAAATTAAAGCAGCATTATCTGCAGTGAATAAGTGTATGTTGATCTTTGCTATAAGAGTGGTGGAATTAACAGATTGAGCTAATGCTGGTTTCAGATGAACATATCTGCAGTTTTTCTAAGACTGAAATATTACATACTCCATGTTATGGGGAAATGAGCAGTATCTTAGTAAGACACTTCACAAACTATAAAACTATACATCATTTGCATTCTTATTTCTAAACATAAAATTTGCATCCAATTGTGTTTCATCAGCCACCAACACTAAGCTTTGGGGAGGAGAAGGGCAGAGAAAGGAAGGTTTTCACATCCAAAATGTCAAGCCCCGCTGAAGAATGATAGAAGGACTCTATGTGCAAGAGCAGAAGCAACCATTTCAGGGCATAAAATGGAGTTCTACCACCCCCTGCTGGACTAAATGAGCAACACAGAAGAGCCTTAAAATGCTTAGAATTGAACATAGTGAAGATATTTTAAGTTATCTCATAATTTATTATTTTATTAAAAAAGAATTTCATGCTACACTAATAATGTAATATTATCTTCTATTAGTGCCCATTGCAAAATTATTGATATGTATTTTTTTTTCCTGTAAAGACTTCAACCAATGCATGTTTTAGCATTTTGTTTCCCCAATTAAACGTCCAAACTTGTCTGGACAGTTGAAAATGTTTCCATTTATTGTAATTATATTTTATGTGAATGTGCACTATCAAAATAAGTAAGATAAATTTATATTTATTTTTATACAGATTAACAGAGGTAGCTACCACAATTTCTCCCTTAGGTTATTCTACTAGACTATATTTTTTTTTCTTTTCTTTCTTTCCCCAAGATATAAAAGCTCCCACCAGTTCTCCACAACCTCCCAAATCCCTTACAGGTGTAATTACAATCTGATGTTATAAAATTCTTCAATTTTGCTGTATTAACAAGGGGGAGGGGAGGGGGTCAAAATGAATGACTGCAACACATCCCTAGTTTTATCCATTTGCTTTCTTACACACAACATCTATGGCCCCTCTCTTAGTTTCCTACCTAAATAAGCCATCATCGTTCACTTCATAGCCAGGAATGGGTCTTGGGAAAAGAGTCTCTAATTCCTTGCATACAACAGATATTTTACAAATTAGTTTAATGCTGATAGTTTTTGCTGGTTCTGTAAAATATCACTGTACCCTTTCCTTTCGCAACCTCAGATATTTAACTATGAATACACATCGACATACTCATCCAGTTTTTGAAAATGAAAATCAGAAAGCTAAAAATCCCAGAAAAAAGACGCAGTTTGCCTCGGTCTCCTGCTCACTGATGCCCATCTCCAATTCTGTATTTTCTCTTCTCTTATTTGAGGGTCTCAACAAAATAGACACAATTTTAGGGGCTGCTAAAAGAAGGAGCTAAAATAATAATAACAACAACAATAACTGTAACTTTACTTCTTTCATTTAATTTTTCCTGTGCCTCCCTCTTTGCCTCTCTTGGTTGGGTGGAAGGGGGAGGGAAAGTAAATGCAATAAAGCACCACACTCCTACCTTGCCCGCTACTGACAAGCAACCCGAGCAGGTAGAAGGAGAGGAGGAGGCTCATGTTCAGGACGTGACACTGGTGGACAGTTCCAAAGTTATTAAGTCCAGCCCTGGAGAGAGAACCTTCCGCTGCCACGGCCACCTCTGCTAGACCGCCGCTGCTCCCGGGGTGCCCCAGCCGCCCGCAGCCCGCGCGCTCCTCCTCGCAAAGTGACTGCAAGCTCCGCTCCTTGCCGCACTATATCCAGGCAGCGGCGGCGGCAGCGGCAGCAGCAGCAGCGGCCGCCGCGGCGGCAGCAGAGCCGGGCGGGAGGGAGGCGGGGGCGGAGACGCGGGCGAGGAGGCGCGGCCGAGGCGTATCCCTCCGCGCGGCTCGGCGGACGCTGCACTCTGAGGCCCGCAGCCCCGGGATTCGTCCGCAGTGGAGCTCAAAGCTGCTGGTTCGCTCCCCGGTGTCTCCAAATAGATGTGCTGCTGCGGTGGGCTAGCAAGAGTATAACCGGCGAGTGATGACCCCACACTCAACCTGACAGTCACCCTCACGCGGGGCCACGCCCCTGGGCCAAGAAAGGCGGTGACAAACAGCCTCCACGCTCTCTCTCCCCGCTGGCCCCTCGGGGGAAGCTGAACCGATACCGCTGCTGATGCTGCAGACGGCCTCCTGGTCCAGTGCCTCAGTCGCACCCGGGCTCAGCGGCCCCGGGAGACCGCGGGGCAAGCGATAAATTCCTTGGTCTCATTTCTCCTCAAGCTTGTGCGGAGAGTCGGAGGGGAGAGTTCTCCGTCTCTCTCAGATCCTTCCTCTCTCTCAGACCTGGAGCAGATTGGCACCTTCCCGCGACTGTCCCCTTCCCGTGCTCTCCACTCCGCCACCGCAGAGGGAAAGCAGTTGTCCACCAGGGCCGGTCTCCTCTGGCGCTAGAGGACAGGCGGAAAGATGTGCAGTGTTTCTTTACATGTTGCTGCTAAGAACAGGTATCTTAAGGGACATCGAGGCGGGGTGACTTGTGGGAGGGGCTGCGTTCAACAGGCCAGTGAGTCTTAGCTGCGTCCTTAGATAAGTCTCTCATCGCCACACAGTTGGCTCTGCCTAAGGTCCCTAAAGCACAGCATTGACCAAGTTCCCGCAGGAATGCAAGGGCTGACGTCCTGTAAATGTAAAATGATGAATTGTGCGGAGATCCTACCCCAGGCCAGTCACCCTTACCCCCTCCCACTCACCCGTACACTGCGTGCATGTGCAAGTGTAAATTGAAGTGATGGAACGGTGGCAAGCACCCAGAACTAACTCTCCTCACCTAAGGTTGAGGCATATCATTATTTCTCCCGGAGGGGTAGGAAAAGATTTGTCACTTTAATGTCAAACCTGTGGAACAAGCGAGGTAAGAGGCACAATCACTGGATGTAGGGTCCTTGTCTCCCTGCCCCTGTGTTAGGGCGGCCAGCTGGAACTGACAACAGGTCCTTTAGTCTGCACTTTTTTTCTGGCTTCTTAGAGTATAATTAATTGCCTCACCCGAGTCTCAGGGAGCATCCAGGTTCTCACCTTGTCAGTGAATGACATAAAAATCGGATGAGATAGAAATATGGAAGGGCTCAGAAATCGAGTGCCCCCATTTCCCGCGCCCCATGCAATGACCAGATAGATGTGTCATTGACTTCAGGGAGGCCAAGGGAAGGGCTAAGCAATAAACACAAGTGAGCATGGATAGGGCAGATACTGGTGATGATTAGTTCTCTCCATGCAGAAGGGTTTATATAGAAGATTCATTTTCTTTGTACCCTAGGATGGGGTTATGCAGAAGAGACAAGGGGAAAAGGAAGTTCTCAACATACATTGTGGCCTTCTAACCAGAAGCACTCTCTGCACCTACAGCTTGAGAACCTCTCCTTCCCTCTTGATATTATGCCAGGCAATATATTTAGGAAGTTCTTTCGCCAAGAGAGCCTCTGTGCAACCTTCACTGGTTCTGGATCACACCAACTGTACTTAAGTTCATGGCCTTTTTGCAGTAAAAGATGAAAACATTGGGTGTTTTAAGTGTGAAAAACAAAAGACTCTTATTTTTACCATTTCTTGATTTCTCTAGGAGATCATGAGTAAACCACACACATAAAATTACAGAAGACAGCTGAAAGAGTACTACCAGTTCCAAATAACTTCTTCACCAGAAAGCTTGTGATTTTTCACCCCAACACAGGGAGTGACTGATGGTGGGTGTACACACATACATGTGCACACACACGCAAACACACACCAGGCAATCAGGGAAATACAGCTCTGAAAATTGTATTCTTGTTATTAGAAGTAAAATTACTTTTATCTCATGCTAAGAGCTGAACTATGCCAGAGGAGAATAAGGTTTAGACAATGAGTCATCTTACAGAGAGGGGATAGGAGGAGAGAAGGGATCAATGACCTTTTTCAGATGTTAGTGAAATTTCTGGTTAGATACTTGTATCATAAGACTGTGAAAAAATCCCAAAGTCCTTTGTGAGTTTGTGCTTGTGTGTTTGTATCTGTGCATGTACATGTGGAGGGGGGGGAGTGACAGAGAGAAAGGGAGAGAGAATATAGTATCTATGTGTATGGAAAAAGCAAATGAGCAGAATCTTATTACTCAGGAAGATACAAAGGTAACAGGATTTTGTCCTGCCCTCAGTTGACTAACCTTCTTATCGAGGAGATCAGACATCAACAAAAGATACAAAATTTGATCATAAGAATCAGGTTGTAAAATGTCATAACTAAAGATGAACTGATACAGCCATAAAAGAAGGGAACATTTCTGAATGTGGAATGAGAAGAAACTCCAGGAATCCTTGAATATAAGAGAGACATTAGCCATATAGGTAAAATAGAGAGCAGTTTAAACAAAGCCTGCTTGCCAGGGGAACACATGGCATGTGCAAAACAGAGAGAAGTCTAACTTGAAAAAAATACAGAGTTTGAAACACAAATATGATTGAGTTGGAAAGAAGGTTTATTACCTTGTTATGCTAAGAAGCTTGATATTTGAAACCTCTGATCCAGACATGGATAGTTAGAAAGTAGATGTACAGGGGTAGCAATTTAGCTCAGTGGGAGAGCACTTGCCTAGCCCTAGGATGTGCAAGCTTTGGGTTTTATTCCCAGTGCCACAAAAGATAGATAAAGAAGTGACTGTCTTCATCCCTAGGGCTAAAGGCCAGATTGCAAATTGTAGGCCAAGATTATCAAACAAGCCTTTCATGACTTCTGTATCAATTAGCCTAAATTTATTTTGCTGAGTGGTCTCAAGAGCAGGGTATCACATACTCAAAAAAAAAAAAAAAAAAAAAATCCACTGCTTTTTACCCAAAGGTGGAAGTGCTTCTCCAGGGCTCACATCACAAGCACATCCATTTCCCATTGCAGTGACAAAGTGATTTGCCTTCATTTGCCTAGGTCAGTTTCTCTTCTTCTTAGATTGACAGTGGAAGGACAACATGTAGAAAAATTACCTCTGCTCACTGGCCCTTTCCTTACTCCTGCAGCCTGCTTTCCACAACACAGACATTGAGTCCTACTATGACATGTACCAGGTCCGTGAATATGACTAAGCCATGTACACTGTGTATGATATAAAAAAACATCATAGTCCTTTATGTGGACTCATAAATTGCATTTAAGATAATTTATCAACTTCTTCATCTACCTGAGGAAATATTTTGGAGCTTTAGTCAGTGTTTTAGTTATTTCATTTATAAAAATAAAATCAAGTTAAACAGAACTCAGGAATCTATGAAAAGCTGAGTAGTAAGAAATACCAACAGGACTGGATGCATGGGTAAATGAAAGCAGATAAATTTGATTTAGAAGAATCAATAAAATGAACATGAAGGAGTAGCAGAGAGATAGAAAACAATAAGGTGCATTATATGTGGAAATTATCTTCTCAGAGAGATTCTGCCTCTTACATCTGCAATCTGTTCCCACAGAAAGCACGCAGGTATATAATCTGCACATGGATACTAGACGTGAATGGTGTGCTGTGGGCAGCATTTAAATGTCATTTTTATTTCCCTATTCCAGTGTTATTTTTGTTTACTTTGCGTGTTGACAGAATTCATGTGCGTTAAGATCACACTATTAGGAAATAGGACATTCCATGTGTTCATTTATATTTTTAAAATGTCACAAACCATTATACCTATTCATTTACTTGTCTAGAAAATTGCCTGTTTTGGCTTTTTTTTTTATTACCACAAAGGAAGAAAAATATCTACTGCGTATATAGACAGATAGCCGGAAACCTCTATAAATAGATGATCCTGTTACTGCCTTCCCTTCTCCATTAATGCCACTTTTTCTAATGACCATGTCATTGAAAGTAATTTCTACTTTCTTGATATAACAACATGTTAGATGTTTTACCAAGCTACTTCTGAGTATCTGACAGTAGGTCCTTTAGTGGTAGAATTTAGGTTTTAGCACCTTCATTTTTAAATGCCTTCCTTTCTTAACTGTTCTATTTGAAATTAAGAAATAAAAGAGGCAGATTTATGGTACTGAGGCACCCCAATTGTCCACTGATTCTTACTTTTTAATTTCTTTCAAGATACATGGGGTCATTTTCCTTCATGGCTACTTCATGCTCCCTCCGGGCAAATAATGGCTCATTTCGCTCTGAAATTATGCAATAACTGCCTATAATTTGCCACTTGCCAGAATAATATTTTCTTAACTCCAAGGGGATACTATATTTTTCTTCACCAAGACATCCCTGGCAAATGTAATAATGGACAGAGCAGAAAATGTAACAAACCTGCAACACATTGACAAAACAATGATCGTCGTGATTTCAAGAACATATTAAGGACAAAGTAAGAAAGAAAAAAGGAATCAAGCAGTGGCTAGCAATGAACCTTTTTGATATGACAAGGATCATGATGTGAAATGCAGGTTACCCAAATATTGATCACAGCACTCAGAAATCACATTTTGTCCATGGATAGTATTGACCAAGGCGATGTCTACACAAATCCTATCATGCAAAGGGAAGTTATTACATACTAGATAACAAATCCTTCATACTTGGCAACTGATCCCACAGAACTATAGGTTTGATAAGACACAGGATATTAATGTATTCTGGGCAGCAATAAAGTTAGTAATTAAATTTGAAAATGTCTAATTGCACAGAACCGTTTAGTTCTTCCCTTTGTGGAAGTATGTTTCTGTTAATTTTCAAGTTAGATAAACGATTCTATCCATTGCAGATATACTAATGGCAATAATGGAATTCCTTCCTATTTAACGACAGACCTTTAGTAGTCCATCTAACAATCAACCAAAGTCCATTATTAGAATACACATATTCTCTTATTTTATATTAAATGCTTAAGAAAAAACACCTTTTATTTTACTTTTACATGAGAAGATCCTTACTCATTTTTAAGGAAAATGACACATTCCCTCTGCCACCATTAGTTGTCATGAGTATTCAGTTTAACTAAATACATATTTAACACCTATTACAGTATTTTAATACTGGCAGTCAAATCCAGTATTAAAACCAAGGAAGCTAACACCCAGAGAAGAAACTGACCTGATTATAAACAGTGTGGCTATGTAAAAACAATTAGAACAGAAAAACAAAACTAAATTTTGTAAATGTTATATTATAATTCAATCTTAATTTTCCCAAATGCTTACATGATACATATGAAAAAAAATCAGAAATGCCTATTCTCTATCAATCAGAGTGAATCTCTTGAAACTTTTGGAACATTTTATCCTAATAGTTCATGTTTTCTTGATATAGCTCATGATAATACTATTTGACATCTTTTACTTTGTTTCATAAAGAAACATTTTATATTGTCATTAATTTTATCAATAGGAATTTAATAAATTTATTTGATCCCATGGCATTTGTCCTAGTACTCTTTTAACAATTTTATACCACTAAGATATTAGAGTTTCTATATGCTTTTATAATGAATAAGAATGCAATATGAATCTTTGTCCATAGAGCTTTAAAAACACATTAAAAATTAAAACATTAGACAACTAGGAGTTAAATAACTTGGCCAAAAAATGCATGAATATTTGTAGGTACTCAATTCATATTACCTTATTTTGCAAATCATAATTTTCTGTCTTCTAGAGAAGATGTAAATATACTCACTTCCATCAATGTTTGCTATTTATTTATTTTATATTTTGTGTATGGAATTCCTGAGAACTTCTGTAATTTCTTCCTTTAGTCAATTGAATTATCAGAATGTATATAAATTTGCATATCCATATTTGTCAAATTTGGGGTATGCCAAAGGACTTCTGCCCCTTAATATCAACATATATTTAACCCTACTTTTCTGCTCCAAGATTCAGAAACTCCCACTATATTTATTAGGATAAAATGTTAAAAATTTCAGTGAACATGAGGGATCACATATTTACAATTAGTTAACCAGCAATATACTTACTCTTTTAATTGTACACAACATCCACTGCAAATTAAGTTTAAGTATCACAAATTCATTTGCCACTAGGGATATCTGAGGATGGCTGAGGGCCACTGGTATGTTCTACATATAAAGTCAGGTAGCTTTTATCAGTGGCTGCATTTTTGCTCTCCTCTTGAGGATACTGTTTGTATCTTATGACAGACTTCCCTCGGCTCTATCTTTCTGTATCACTTCTCTGGATGTTTGAACACAGCCACATGCTTTGAGTCTTCAGGGCTCAAGCAAAGATGTTTAATAAAGCACATTGATAGTATGAGAATAACAAAAACATAATAAAGCATTAAAAAGAAACCTCACTTTAAAAAAGAGATACCTATCCTTTCTTCGAGAGACCATTGCCCATTTCTTTGATTCCCATACAGGATCTCTTAGTGGACTCTTTCCTGGTGCTATGAAAGTTTTAGACACCAATCACCAGCTCAAGAAGAGTTTACCACTGAGGACTGTTTTGTCCCTCGGGAAACATTTAGCAATGTTTGGAGACATCTTTGCTTTGCCAGGATTGGGATTTGGTGCTTCAGGCATCCATTGGGGAGTCCAGGGGTACTAATAAAAAATTTACATGCACGAGGAGGTTCTAGACAAAAAATAATTATTTATTTCAAAATGTCAATGGAGGAACCCTACTCTGAGTTCTCTTTCCTGTTCTGAACCCAGGGACAATTCCCTGAATCCCAAGTAAAGGGAAAAATGAATTTGTTTAACTGAAACCAAAAGTCTATCCCATTTTCTTCTTCTTTTTAAAAAAAATATTTATTTTTTAAATTGTAGTTGGACACAATACCTTTATATTATTTATTTATTTATTTATTTGTGGTGCTAAAGATCGAACCTAGGGCTGTGCATGTCCTAGGGAAGCGCTCTACCACTGTGCCACAACCCCAGCGCTATCTCATTTTCTTCTTACAAATATTTTTAATGATGTAATCCTATCCTTCAGAGCAAAACTTGACAAAATAGTCACACTTTATTAAAATAAAGACAAAAAGATAAGCATATTTCTAGAAAGGTCTGTGTTGCTAATCATTCAAATAGTTCATGGTTCAAAGTAATAACGTTACATTTAAGGTGGAAACAGCTTCAGGGATACCTTCATTAGGTCAGAGGCATTCCAGGAAAATGTATGTGTACATGCTTTTGATCTTCATGTTGGACTCATCAAAGGAATAAGAAAGAAAATTTATCTGACCCAAATTCAAAGATGCAGAAATGGCTAAAATTCTCCAGAAATGGCTTCTTACAAATTTTTAAGAAATATGTTCAGAGTGCTGAAATAATTTTGTCAATTTATTTTATTCCAACTAGTCAATTATTATAGGAATAGTTCACAGTTAAAAAAAAAACAAACATCAAAAAAGGGTCAAAATTTGATTTTGTTTCCAGGAACCATCAGAGGCATTTCCATAGATTAAAAAAAATAAATAAAAAGTTTATTTTGTTCACTGCTATATTTTAGGTGTTTACAACAATACCTGGAAAATAATAGGGATGCAATAAATGTTTGTTGAATTAATGTGTGAAGTGAAAATGAAAGAGGTCTGATAAAGAATGGCAATGAAGATGCTTTCTGTTTATATCATTTGCTGCCTTTTGATTGAAACCTGCATTTAGAATCAAACCAGAATTAAAAGTTCACTTTAATTACCATTTGGAGAAAAAATTTATTAAACAAAACTTTGGTAATTTTTAGCATTTTATCATTAAATGATATGATCTCCTTTTCAGTATATTTGATACTTTGCCTCACACTAAGTAAAATGTAAGATAATATTACACATATTAACTTGCAGCCAATTAAATAACATTAGCAATGAGGGTGTTTTGTTTCCTTCAAAAAATGTATGTAGGTTTCTTCATTAATTTGAGCTGGTTATAGCTAAATACCATACACCTGGAAAATTGCAAACAATAGAAATGTATTTTTCACTGTTCTGAAAGGTTGGAAATTCTAAGACCAAGGCATCAGCTGATATGGTGTCTAGTGAGGGCTCACATTCTGATTGACAGATGCTCCTACAAGCCATGTCTTCACATGGTGAAAAGAGTAAGACAACTCTTTGAAGTCTCTTTTGCATGAATTCTGCTTTGTGACCATGTTTCTTTCCAAATTTTGCACCTTCTGAAGCCATCTTATTAGTGGTTAGGGTTCCAGATATGCTTTTTGACAGGACACAGAAATTCAGACCATAGCATCAGGTAAACTAGAAAGGATGTATCCACAGGCACCACTGATGCATCATGGACTTTCTTTAGACCTACCTAAAACCTCATTCCCTTCATTGGATTCTATACTCCATTTTTGGCTTTACATTTTAGTTAGTCCTTTCTTATTTTGCACATCACATTCCCTGGCCAATTTTATATTCTTTCCTATATTTGATTTTGTCTCCATCCTCTTCTAACCACCCCAGTTCAGGTCTTCTTATATTTTATAAGAACCTTAAATCTCCTATTATGCTAACTGGCCCTATCCTAATCTCCATAGTAGGTTAGGGCTCAGTCCCTTCCTTTTTCTTGAAGTTATTTTTCACAATACTAGTACTGATATATAGAAAACAGGATTGGATCCTTAAAAGTGAGGACATAACAATGTTCCTACCCACACTATGGCACTTCTATGGACTAGAGTCATGCTGAAATGAATTATAGATTTATTTAGTTCCTCAGAGCTAAGGCATCATTCCTTAAAACACTTAAGGGTCGATTCTTTAAATAACCCTAAAGGAGGGAAGTTGTATTTAAGAATATGGTTATGCTGAGAAACTGGTACTAATACTATTTTCAGAATAAGAATGGGAAATGCTGTAGAGAGGAGCCATTGAAGCCTGCTACTTGAGTATACTTTTTACTGCTGCCCTTATTAAAAGAATAATTATACCTAATGCACCTTGAAATTAGCAAATGGCAATAATAAAGAGTGCCCATAAAATGTAACTTCAAAATTCATTGTTCACACAAGAAAGAAAATCAACATTCAGAAAATTTGACCTTTCAGTATATCTTCTTCAAATTACAGGTGATATCTCCAAAAAGTATCATGGTAACTCCTAAGTGCAATAAAACTAAGTTCATTCAATATTAAAAATGCTGAAGTATTGTCCATATCAATCTTTCTGTCTTTACTCCAGTTATTTGAGTTAATCATTTAGTAGATTTACAGGAATACATTTTAATCATTCACTTACATGTGGAATTTTCTTTACTAAGAATAAGATAAAAAGTGGTAACCTAAATACTTTGTTCTCTCATTGTTTTCCATAGTCATTTAGTCATAAGTGTATTATCTAAGAATTTTCATATGAGTCTAATTCTCTAAATTTACAAATGAAAGAAACTGACACCAAGGAAGATTAAATGGTCTGCCCAAATTAATAGAGCTTTAAAAGCAAAATTATGACTTGAATCCAGAGTAATGATTTTTCTGCTACAGAATGCTTAAGAATGAAAAAATGCAAGATCAATTTCCTAATCACTGTATAACATTATTGTATAATTTATTTCCTAAATGAAGTGTAGTAGTTTTTCCTGTTAAGACATTTTTTAAAAGGTAAATTCTATTCTAATAATTTTAGAAGAGCATTTTTATTTATTGGTGACTCTGATGCAATTATTCTATAGTAATAGATTCCTACCTTCTTAATTCAGCTTTCATCTCTAATTACTAGAGTGTCTATAGATACCAATGCCAAAAATCTAACTTAAAATGTAAAACTAAGCCAAGTCATCATAGGCTAAAAGTTTATTGACCCAAAACTCCAAAGAATTTTTTTCTAAAGTTGTGTGGTAAACAAGTAGATGCTCAATAAATACTAGGTAATTGGTTCTGATCAATTCTTTAAGGATAATGCAAAGAGAAGAAATAGAAGTTAAAGTTATGATTATTTCAATTAAGTAGTTCAGGAAGCACTCTATGATCAGTTCTTTAAAATAGATCTCTTTTTCTGTTTTGTTTGTAACATAAAATTGCTTTATTGATTGTAGGTGCTCACTAGGATATTGAAAGGCAAATTAAATTCTAATGGCTTACAAATAAAATAACTGAACTCTTATGATGACTATAATACAATAAGAAAAAAAGGTTAAGACTAAAAGATACTTATAGGAAAAAAGAATATATTAAATATATTCACATTTTATAGTATGATATAATTTATATGAAATATCCATAGAGAATTTACATTCACATTCAAAATCATTTTTGTAAATTTTGAATAGGTAAGATGTGCTAGGTACTGAGTTAAGCACTTTATTTGTGAAAATTAATTTATTTTTTACAGAATCATTATGAGAAATATGAGAAATATTTTTTTTCTTTTTTCCATTTGTCAATGAGAAAGCAAGAGACAGAAAGCTCTAGCAATTTAGCAAAATCACACAGCCATAAATTTTCAGAGCTATGATTTGTACTCAGGCCTCCCTGACTGCATAACCCTGTGTTTCAATCACTTTAAAAAGTCTTTTTTAGGTATAAGGCTATTACTCTATGTTTTTAAAGAAAAAAAATATATTTTAAAGGAAATAATGAGAGAATTTGAAAGTTTTATCCACAAATCACATAATGCGATGTGCTTATACACAAAAAAATAGAAAAAAAATCAACAAAAATTCTAGATCAATGACTTAAATTTTAAAAGTTTCTCAGTTCTATCGTGGGATTACATTTAGAAGCATTGCTTATGACATAGTTTATATTCACATTCAAACTCACACACATACATAGATGGTAGGTATCTTGAGAAAAACAAATCCTCTATTTCTGTTCTAACTCTTCATGTTGATATTTATAACCATATGCACCCAATAAAATTCCTAAGTTATGTCAGGTTAACTGATATAATTCATGATTTTAGAAATTATTATTTGTTTGGTGTCAACAATTAGAAAGAATTAAAATAATTTACAAATCAATAAAAATGCCCAAATACTGTTAAATAAATACTAATGATATTATATTTTCATATTTAACATATGACATTTAATAATTTTATTTATTATATATAATTGCATATATTTATCACTAATAAGTGTCTCAGAACCTGTTTAATTTCCTCTAAGTCATTGCATTTATTATATTAAAGTACATTGCATAATAAATTTTACACCTAATAAAATGAATAACTGCCTCTCTCCTTAACAATAAAAAGACATTTGCAGGAGCAACTTAAAAGCTGAGAAATGCTTAGGAGAATTTCTTAAAATATTCTTATGAAAAGGATATGAAAGCAGCACTTATTTATACTTGGTAGATCTGAGTATATATAGGAAATATTCTTACAACATTTTGAGTAATTTTTCTGAAGTGCTCATGAGGCAAATTACTGATCTTCAACAAAATGAGTAATTAAGCCAACAGCATGCTTCCCTGTGAATACCACAAACACAATTAAAGAGACACTAGCCATAGAGTTTGTTGCAACAAACCACTAAATTACATCTGATAAGTTGGTTAAAAAAAAAAAAACTTGAATATGGCCACCAAATATATTATTGGTGCTATTTTAATTCTAACATCTGCAAAAGAAGTTACAATTAAGATAAATTTGGCGTGGTAATAAAGTATCAGAAGCTGTGATGCAAACTTTTCATTACCTTACAGCTTCATTCACTCTAGGCGATGACCACTGTTTATTAAAACTCTCAAGTGTTTGTACTGGATTGATTTATCTATCTAATTTAGATCATAACCATGTACACTGGGGAATGTGGCTAACTTTGTGTTTTGACAGTCCCTAGTACACAACTGGATTTTCACTAGGTGTTGAATAATATTCTGCAGATATCAGTTTAATAATGCCGAAATGGCCTTTTTAGAGTAAAATATATTATCTGTAGGAATTACTAGAGCATATACCAGCTTAACAAAAAATATGCTATACTTGGGGGTCATCTGTCCTACAGGACAATTCCATATGTCTGCTGGTATATTTTCTGTGCATAACAGACAAGAATGAAACAATAAACTCTGACATGAATGAAGTGCAAATTGAAGAGGGAATGAGCATGGTCCACATGATATATATTTTTGTAGTATTCTGTGAAAAGGTTGGCAAGGATATTTGCAAAGCAGATGGAGCCCTCCAGGCAATTTGTCTGCCATGCACTGGCCTCTGAAATTATGCAGCCAATGAGGGTATATAAAGAGCGTGCCCTAGGATCATAGACGATCATAGGATTCTAGAGCTGCATGACTTTTTCAGTAGAATTGATCCAAGCCCTTAAGCTTCAAACTGAAGCCCAGAGATAACAAGTGACATTTTCAGAGTCATGCATAGATTGATTGGTACTCCTTTGACTGTGCTACCCTCTCTCAAAAAGAATATACTACAACATTTTTTCATCCATGACATAAAGAGAAAACTCTGCTTAAGAAGATATTTTATAAGCATTTTTTAAAAAAGCAAAACTTTATGATTAAACTAAGTCAGATAGGTCATAGGTCAAACAAATGCTACCATACTATTTTCACATATAGTAATTAATATAAATTATATTATTGGTCACTGAGTATACTTTGTTTACTTTTATAAAATTAAATATTTTGTTATAATTCTCACGCACCTGTCTTTTCTCCTTCCTTATTTTGAAGACTTGCTTGAAGCAATTTCTGTCCTATATTCTTCCTCGTAGGGTTTTGAATTCTTCAGGCTCATAATTGGTCTGTTCCTCTACACTCATTACTATGATATATGAAATAGCAGAATTATAGTAGTTTTAGGTACATTAGCAACAAATTTCAATACTTCCATTTTAGAATGATGGATTTAGAGGATGGTACTTGGATCTATACTATAATGTTATAATGGTAAATAAAATTTTTAAGAATAAAATCACAAAACAAGTGAAATAAAATAATTTTACAACCCTGGCAATCAAACACCGTGAAAGTTATTTAGTATGTGTTATTTGCTGTGTAAGATAAAGTTCCTCTACAAGCTGTGCTGGTTACTAGATTGTAGGTAATTATTTGCAATAAACAACTGAACACAATTTTGAGTACAGAACAGTATATAAATACAACATTTTAGGATGGCATGGAGAACAGTTGTATCTATTTAGAAGTAAAAATTCATTGTGCTTTACCATTCATTTACTTTATTCAACTTTTCTAATGTCCTTTGAAATGAGAAATAATTATGATAATAATGTCTATATATTTTCTATACCATAAACACACGTTGGAATTGTGCTGATCCTTCTCTGAATAGAAATGAGATTATTTGAATAATAATACTAAAGGATTTCTTGAGCTTAGTACACTATATTACTTTATATTGTACATCTTGAACTTAAAATGTTATGACTGTTTGTATTAAAATTCTTGCTCATACTTTTAAACATCCAGGTTTTGACTAAGAATAATTTAAAAACACAAAAATTTTAACTATAAATGCATGAGAATTTATCATGACAGAGAGAGCTACTAAAAATAATGCAACCAACTATGGTATATTTTAATTTCATAATATTCATTCTTTCAGGGCAGCAAAGGGAAAAAAAACACCATATTTATGTCTAATGAATAGATTAGAGCATGTTAGGGTCTTTCATTTTTCTGCCTACATAGTGGCTCCTTGCTAACAGTTAGGGAAACATACTGCTATATATGGCCTCTCCCTCCTGGAGATGGAGTACCATGAAGTCAATCTTCACCACTATCATCTTTGTTTGTCATAATAACCTGTGGTGATTCAGCATGACAATTAGAATGAAGATGAAAAGGTCTATCTCTAATTTCTAAAAGATGCCTCTATTTTCTTTACTTAACTTTTCCTTAACTGAGAACCCAATATCCTGTATAATTTTTTCTAGTCCCAAAAAATGTAAAACTTGAATTAAGTTACATGAAGTTGTTTTCAGAAGTGTCAAGTGCCTTTCAAATGAATGGAACAGCATGTAGGAAATTGAGTTTGCAGTTCTAAGAAGTCCTTTTGCCATCAAAGGCTAAAGCTTTTGGAGCTAGGATTAGAAAAAGATTGTTTCACTGCTTGGTCTCAACTTCTTTCCAACACTCTTGTTCAGATCTCTCAGAATAACCTCTCTGTCAAAGGTTGTACTTCATAATTCCTCCCGATTTTAACATAATTCCTGTTTGTTGAATATGTGCTGCTGTCCCTTAAGAAATATGGTGGCCAGAGTCATAGGAAGAGGAAGAATCAAAACAGATATCCAAATCTACTCACCACAAGATATCTATAGAGGTCTTCTCACTGGTTTACCTAATAAACACTTTTAAAGTGGAAAACTGTTCCCCCACCCCCGAAATAATATGCTGTCAAAGGAAAAAAAAAAAGGCATTCCTTTTGTTTTTGTCAACAAGGTTTCAATGGCAACAATAAACCACAATAAAGACACTGTTTCAAGAACTTTATATTTCTGTATTGGCCAGACATGCTTTATAAGGATCAATACGAATACAGATTGTGGCTTTTTGTTTTGTTTTGTTTTTGATAATTTAATTTCAAATTCTTTCTAATCTTGATTAGATAAGTTGTGGGTTATTTCTATTTTATTAAATATCTTTTGCATATATGTTTGACCCTTCTTAAAGAAGAGTTCCCATATTTTTAAAATGATAATCAAGTAAGTTTTCTCACATCATGTGATACCATTATAAAATATTAGTAGAAGCTAAGCACTTATAAGTATATACATATATATGCATATGAATATATTGCCTGTCTCCTTTGATTGCACTTGCACTGAATGCACGCACGTGTGTGTGTGTGTGTGTGTGTGTGTGTCTAGCTAAATAACTCTCTAGTGAGTTAACTACAGTTTTGGAGAAAGACATTCATATTTTATCTACCATGAGGTCTGGGGAAAAACATTTGCATACTTGCAAAGGGCAAGGCAAGAATTTTTTTTTCTTCCAAAATAAACATACAAGCTTAAACTAGACTAAAGATTACTGCAAATTACTTTTTTAAAAGTCAGTTCTACTGAGCTACATTTGTTTAAAATATAATGTGCCTTCAATAACAAGATTCATATTACTATGCATCTTCTGATTCCTGAAAAAGAGATTCATCTTACATCAGTAAATTTGTATATTTAATGTAGCAGTTTCTTTTTTCTTCTTTCAAAAATATCTGTATTTAATCAAAGCTTATTCTTAGAACTGAAAAAAATATTATATTTATTTATATTCTATTTCTTATTCAAGGGCACTGTTTTTCCTAAAACTAAACATTTAAATATTATTATAAAATACAAATTGGAAATCAAGGCACACAAATAATCCCAAACATATATAAAAATCACGATCAAGAAAATAATGAATACTAATATATAGACCTTAAAAAATAACAATTAGAATTGACTTTTAAATTTGGCTCCTGCTAATAAAGAGGACAAAAAGTTACATTTATACACTGTCATCCTTATGGTCACTAGGGTTCAGTATAGAATATTTTGGAAGTACTTTATTCAAGTACATATCTGATAATGCTAATCATAAAATTCATAAGCTGCAGCAATGATTGAAAGGTGCTTCATAAAAAATGTTGTATTTGGATACAAAGCAAAAATGAATAGACATTTCATATTCAGAGCCTTATACATTTCTAGGATGGAGTTCAGTTTGCTGTATATCTGTTAAGTGAAGTAGAAATCCCAGAGATTTCCTTTCCCTGTGCTTAGGAAGTACACATTTTGTGTTCAAACAAATAGGTGAAAGACTGGAAGGTTAATGGAGTACTATTTTAATTATTTTCATGGATCTTGGTTAGAATTTGTCCTAAGTGTCCATACTGATCTCAGATACTTATAGTTGACAATATTTTATATACTACTAAAATATTGAGAAATCTTCCTATAATATCTTAATTAAAAAAAAAACATGATATTTACAATGTATGTCTATCCCGCATGCCTACCAACACTACCTCATTCTCAGATTCCTTTCTCCCTCTGAATCTATGCCTGTCTGACCAGTCTGTGTGAATGTAGGTCTATCTGACCAGCCTGTTTTCCTAATCTAAATAAAGGAAGATAATAAACTCTTAGTTAATACTGAGACAAGAACATTGTCAAATCCCAAGTTAGCTTGCTGCTGTCCCTACATTGATCTCGGGCTCCAGTCTCAGTAACTGTATGTATTTTTTTCCCCCACGAGAAATATTGTGAGCTACTCTACTTTATCCTACTTGAGACTTATTTCTTGCTTCTGAATTTTAATATCTATGAGCCAAAGAAATATGATTCTTCATGATTACTGGAATATTAACATGCAACCTAGAATTCTGTCTTATCCAAATGTATTTGGAAGCCTGGGTTTATTATGATCTGCAATCACCCTTTTCTATCTTTCTGGCATAATTCTTGGCTGGTAACTGACTCCCTGATGCTGACTTCCTGTCATCAACATCCTATCACCATTATTAACCACTACCTTCCCATTCTTCCCTCATCCTGAACTTGTTCCTATTTCTGAGCTAATCCTGAATTTACTTCCAAATCTGTATTAACCCAGTAGCAGTTCCCATCTAATTAAGCTTCTCAGCCTTTATTATACCATACAGTCCTAAATTACTGGGTAAACATCTATACCAACAAACATATTTGAATTTTTTTTCAAATTATTTCTACTTCGTTTTCTTCTCTACCTTAAAAACTAAAATTAATGTTCCATTCCTTATTTCCATCTCTATATGATAAATTATATAGAATTATAAAATCCCCTATCAATTAAGATTTGTATTGCCTAATATGTACATAATACATATTTTTAAAGTAAGGAATGAATGAATGAATGAATATTATTAAATTTTCCTTATGCTAGCTTGACTTGTCTCTAGGTTAAATATTCCAATTTATTTACTAGATTTTATCATTAACATTGTTATCATCTAATCATTATTTCCTTTGTGCTTTTTTTTTCTTTTTTTGTCTCATAAATTCATCTTCTAATTTGGAGTTGGAGCTAATATGTAAGCTATTTATGGCCTGATTAATAATTATGGCCTGATTCCAACAAGAGAATTACATTTAATTCTAGAGAATTGTAGTTTTTCCTGCATATCTTACATTATTTTAATTATTTGTGATTAAAATAGCATTACACAGGATAATAATGACACGTGAGAAAATATTAGTGGCTAGTTTTGTATACATATTCTATATATAATTTTTTAAAACATTTATAAATTATATAAAGATATAAAATATCTAATGTATGTAATTATACAATTATATGTTATTCACACAAACACACACACATCCTGCATACAATCCTAACATTATTTTCCTTGTAAATAACAGATAATGAAAAGGCATTTCTTAAATATTAATTGCATGAGATTATGGTTTTATAAAAACAACAAAAGTAATCAACTTCACATTCTAGTACTAGGCAATGCAAAAATTAATAAAATAACATTTATAAAATATATTTGTATGTCTAAGGCTTAAAATAACATGTTCTGCTGAACTGTTCAGAACTACTCCCACAGCATAAGCATAACACAGTCAAATAAATTTAGACAGACGCATTAATGCCATGAAGTGTAATGAAGAAAACAAAGTAAAATATCAGAAAATAAAGTGCCTTATAACTTTAAGTTGTTACCTCTTTGATATCATTTAAGTCACATAGTAGTCTTTCCTAACATTTATAAGGTTTGCAAAAACTTGTGATATATTTTCTTCTATTAAAATTTCCTCTTCATATTAAATGAAATATTGTTTGTTTTGAGACACTGATGTTTAAATGCTGATGTTTAAACATGGTATGTTTTGTCCAAATATTTTCATTTAATATGGTTAACAGTGATTGAAATTAGTTAATGTATTTAGGTACGAAGTCAAGACTTCTTTTAGTAATGAAAACCTATTCTAAAGAACTTAGAGACTTAAGTGACAAAATTAGTGTCATTCAGAAATTCCATTTATCTTATATTCTATTTCCAATAAACAACAACAACAAAGGAAACTGTTGAGGAGTATTAAACATCTATCACAAGAATTTCCATTTCTTTTTTTAATTAACTTAAAGTCATGTTGATTTCTTAGAGACTGCAACATAAAAACCTAAGCAATTCTTGCTATTTTTATGGTAGTGTTTATTATAGAAGTTGTTTTTTTTTTTTTTAACTGTTGTTAATTTTTTTTTCTAGCTACTTTTAAAGGGTCTAGACAGACACCAGAGGGAGCCCAAGTTACCTAACCCTGATCTCAAGAGCTGAAGTGACATCATCAGTCATCATACCTAAGCAGATCTTACAGTCAGTCCAACACACCTAAAAATAGAGAAAAGGATAGCTTTATTTAGCTAAACTTACAAAAAATAAGCTGCAGCATAGATTTTCACTACTTAGCACTGCTATATCTTAAATTACCTTGGTGTTTCTAACACGATGCAAAGGCATCAGCAATTTATTAAACAACTTGGAATCTTGATAGAGAAAGGGAATATAAGGGATAGAAAGAGTCCTATAAGAGCTGAACTTAGGTGTACTTGGTACTTATGCTCTATTTTCCTCTCATGTTATAAGGACATAACTGTAGTATTCACCTCTATTGATTTGCTTTTTTGTTGTATAACTTATGAAACTTTCTATAAGAATTTTCCATTTCTTCTTCCTCAACTCTCAGAATTTGCTTCTCCCTAAAACTTATGCATGAAAAAAGTATATAAGAAGATTTAAGACAATTCATTTTTAAGTAGTCTAACCATGAAACAAAGTATCACAACATCATTTAGAAATCATTATTACAAATTTCTCAATAAATTTTAATCACTGCTGTTAAATTTTCACCTTAAAAACAATGTTGCAAGTGGTTTTTACATTTGATATTGCTTGAATTCACTTTTAGAAAATTAATTTTCTCATGTTATTTTCCTATATAGAGTATGTATTATTCTTTAAGTTTTCACTAATGCATTTTTCCTTCTAGCTATTCTGTCCACTGTTAAAATATTTCTTCATTTCTGATAGACTCTGTTTTTTATTTCTGTTTACTCAAATTTCCCTAGGTAATGTTAGTACCAGTCCCTCTCCACTTTCTCTGCATCACAAGTTTTTTTCACTTCCTCCTAAAAAACCCTGCTGTAAGAAAAGGACTATGTATCAGCTATCACAATCAATAGCACATTAAATCCACATGTTTACATTTAAGGAATATTTATATTTCTCTAATGGCTACATTTCTTTTCTTTGTTGTTTTGAGATACACATGACATACATTCCTTGAGTACAACATACTCTAATTAGGATCCAATTCTTGTGGTTGTACATGATGTGGAGTTTCACTGGTCATGTATTCATATATGAACATAGGAAAGTATCAAGTACGAAAAGATCTTTAGTGTTAATATGTTAATTCTAGACTGTGCATGTAAAATAAAAGCAGTCATATGACTGAATTACATACACTACTTTCATCATGGACCTGTATGTGACCATTCAGAAAGAACAAGTCTGTATTTTTATAAAAAGTACATTTACTCTGAAGACAACTAGTGTATATAAAATTAGTATGTTCCTCCTAGAATCATTTATTTGGGAATATTTACATGAAAATTTTCAAAAAAATGAGTACATTTTTCCAATAAAATAAAGTATCTTGAAGTTTCCTTAGTCTCTGAGCAAACAGAATGATGTACTAAAATAATAATAATAATAATAATAATAATAGAGATTTGTTTAAGAAAAGAGGCCATTACATAAGCATTATTTATTGCTATGTGTTTTTTATCATATTTCTTGGGCCCTTATATTCTCAATTCCCTTGTATGTAAAAGTTGAAAAGTCTCATGAAACTATTGTGAGAATATAATGGAAAACCCAAATGAGACACATGGCATATTGAATTTCATAATGCCCACTAAAGTAAATATGTCTTTATTTTTTTCCAGATGGATACTGTAATTGTATTCACAATAAATTTTCACATACACAAGAATTCTCTCTGGTATATTTTATTTACCTTCTACAAAAACAGATGATAAGGGAAAAGGATACTGAATTCAAATCATAGATATACTGAAGAAGGAATTCCACATCAGTCAGAAATGTGTTTTATATGCCTCACTCCTCAAAACACATGTATTTCCTTTTAGCCTTGGTAGTGAGGAATGGGAAGTAATTATCTTTGTCAATTACTGAAACATGAAATCCATTTATACTCTGCCACATACATTTTGTACCCTTAAATCCCAATGAGCCACCGTTCAGTATCCGTAACTACATTCCTTCGCCAAGCTCCAACCTTGCTTCTGCTTCCCCTGGCCCCTAATGAGCATCTGCATCTTTCTGGGATTTACATATATTTGGACATTCTATTTTCAATTTGTATAAAAAACTCTGTGTGAAGAGACTGTCTTCTTACCATTCCAATGGTACATGTGCTACACTTGATTCAGTGATGTGGTTTTCAGTTATAGTAAAGGGAGCTGTTCTTCTGATTCCCGGTGCATGAGCCATGCTAAGAAGCTTCCCCTTCTAGCTCCTGTTCTCCCACTTTTCCAGATAGAACAAATTTTGCTGCAATGGACAGCAAACTTTAGAGAAAGCATGTTCTCTTAGTCACTGCTGATGGTGTAAGGCCTTGAAGTCCATGAGGGATTTTGAGTTTCTGTGTTTTCTTGCAAAATTAAAATTCTAAAATTATTAATGCCTGGAAAACTGGAGAGAACATATTTTAGAAATAAATTCCCCCTTGTCCTCCTCCTCAGAAAAATTTAGCCAACCTCTCCCACGGAGAATGAAAAATACACACAAAAAATTCATTTGGAAACTGTCAGCATTAAATTAAATGATGCATTAACACTGTGAAGTCATCATATAAAAACAAAATATCATTTTTCTTTCTCTTTCATTTCTTTTGTGAGTTTTAATGTTCTTTACAATATACCTATAAGGAATGGTTTGCCATGAAATAGCTAATTTGCTAACTCATATAATCAATTAGATTCTTTTTCAATTTTTTGAACTGATAAGCAATTACTACAAATTTTAGTATTCAGTAAAATTTTATCAGAGGATGGAGTAGACACATAACATAATCAAAAGTCAGTAACAACATAAAATATTTATTATTAAAAAACTTAACTGCACATCTGCAATGTAAATAAATTAATCTAGCATGGTTTTCCCTTATTTATACTTTATAAAGTGGAGGTATTTCCAGAGGTTTTTCTAATTTTTTTAATATTATGAAATTTTATAGGAAAGATTTTACATTTTTGACAGGGATAATGCAAACATATACATTATTTCCATCTTTCTAAAGTATTCTCCAACAAAAGTAGAACCTTCTTCAATATTTTTTCTCTCCTACTTACCTCAACAAAAAATGCTATTTTGTTGGTTTTTAAAATACTTACAAAATCTCAGGAGTGACAATTCTAATTCAGAAGAAAAAAAATGCATATACATATGAAAATAAAACTATGAAAAAGAATAAAAGTGCATGCCAAATATACCCTGGAGCAATTAGAAAAAGTCAATACTTTGCTTGTATAGTTGTTTAGTAGCTTTCAGAAGACTTTGAATCATGTTAAATATTCACCTTAAAATCTAATCCATTATAGGCACATTTAGGGTTGTTGGATAATAGTAAAAATATGTCTAAAATATTTCAATAGTAGTTATTCAATGTAATCTGCTTTCCATTGAGGTGTTTGTCCCATACTGAAATGATGGTCTCAAGAACAAACTTATAACTTACCTATATCTGGCTTTTCCTTTGAGGTGCATCTCTATAAGATCCAGATATTGAGACTAATTATGAGTAGGCATTTAATATATCTTAAAAATGAAGAATTATAGAAAAAGATACGTTTATATAGAAATAATGAAAAATTTTGGACAGGAGTAGAATAACTTTGATGGATTGAGTGAAATATTGTTTATATGTATGTCATATATATATAAGTATTATTGTATATATATATATATATATACACACATATATATATATGTCAATAGTTTAGAAAACAGAAAAGGTGATAAAATATGAAAATAATGAAAGTTTGCATAAAACTGAATTTACTAAAGTAATCTTATATATAAAATTTTGTCCAAATGGACTATGCTATTCTCTAAATCTGAAAATGAAATTTAAATATCCCTTAATATATTCCCTATATCTTTTCATGATTATAGCTCTCATTCTTAGAGCTGTAGCTTCTTTTATCTATAAACAAGCATGGAGCTGATTTTACAGGCTTCTGAAGTATTTTGCTTCTCATGGCCATAGGAAATCTTAGTTTATTTTAAGCTGCACCACCTCCAGAAGGAAAAAAAAAAAAAAACAACAACAAAAACAAAAAACAAGCAACTAGCAGGGCATATTTAAGTATATTAGTCATTCTGTGATCTATAACCTTTTATGATATGTTTGAATTTAGGGGAGAAACTAACAGCAAAACTAATGAAATGAAGAAATTAAAGTCTACCAGCAACATGGCAAGTCATAGGGAAAGATGGTGAGTAAGCCGAAACGGGGAAAAAATATGTGGGCTGCAGGAAACAGAAAAGAAATGAAAACATTTCATTAACAAGCAAGCATGTGAACATGAGTTAGGACTGCCATCTAGGAAAGAGTCTAAATTTAAAGAGCAGTAGCATATAAGTAAATATAAAAGCAAAGGATTTACATAATGACTCATCCTACTTTAAGAACAGTTGAGATTCGTTAAAATATCAAATTTGAAAACGCAAAAGAAAGTGTACAGAATAATGAAAATTGTTAATGGCAGAAATGAAGACATTTTTAATAAACATCAACCAAGATTAAAGGATTATGCAAAGTATATTTTCCCCTGTGTGAGAAAATGTCTCCATAGATTTCCTATGCATAAAAAAGTTTATAAATTTAAAGACCTAATAGTCTACTTGTGGTGCTCAAGTCTACTTTGTGAAAAAGTGCACCCAGATCTTATGCAAAACAAAAAATATATTAGATATTATATGTCAAAGATGCAGCATTCCACTGGGTACCACCAAAATCTATGTGCTGTAATGGGTGTTTTGTAGATCCCTTACAGTCATTGTCTGGTCATTAATTTTATGGGGATCTCAGAGGTCCCATGCTTTTGAGATCTCAAGGTCATGTCATTGAGAATTCATTGCAGGTAATCACAGTGCTCAGGTGTTAAAGATTAATGGGATACACACACTTACTGTTTTACTTAGAAAATGTTTTTATACTATATAAAATAACAAATCTGTCTTTTTGTTTTATCTCTTGACCATGATTTTGAGGATCCTTGAATACATCAAAGGCAGATACTAAGGCAAAACAGTGCTCTAGTTTGACTGTCAAAAATATTCCATTCCTCCATCTTGTAAAAGATTGGAAGATGAGAATTAAACTGATTTCCTTAGTTGATTTAGAGGTTCCACTGTTTCAACATTTTGTATTTTGTATTTTATTTTGAGACAGGGTTTTACTGAGTTGCTTAGTGCCTTGCTTTTGCTGAGGCTGGCTTTGAACTCTTGATCCACCTATCTTAGCCTCCCAAGCTGCTGGGATTACAGGCTCATGCTAAATATTCTTAACGCTCACACACACACACATACTCACATAAGACAAAGGGACATAAGGAAACTGTGAGAAGTACTGGATGTATTTAACATCTTCATTGTGGTGATTTTGTCATAACTGTGTGCATAAATTCAAACTCATTAAATTGTACACATTAATATTTGTGGCTCTTTGTATATGAGTTATACATCAATA